>NC_057019.1:4329972-4335035 GCF_000002595.2 Chlamydomonas reinhardtii
GAAGTGAAGTTGTAGGGGGAGGGGAGGGAGGAGGGGAGGGAGGAGGGGAGGGAGGAGGGGAGGGAGGAGGGAAGTGAGTGTGGGTTACAATCGTGATTGTTTAAGGAGTGGAGGCGTAGCCAGGAACAGCAGAGGAGGGGAGGAAGGGAGAAAAGGGAGGAGGGACGGAGTGGTTGGTGGAGAGTGGATGGAAGGGGGGAGGTGCTCGAGGGAGTGAGAGCAACACGGAGGGGGGAGACGTAAGGGTTTCGGGATGCTGTGTGTGGGGGGTGTGGCAACGCAGCCGGTCCCTGTGCGGGCCGCTGCTCTGCGTGCCCGGACCCCACAGCCCGCTCCCCCCCCCCCCCACACCCCCATCACCACATCTGCATTCCCCCATCCTCGCTCTTTTGCATCGGGTTCGGTTCCGGCTGGGCTGGTATCTGCACCCCCTCCCTCCACCCCATGCATCTGCCCCTCCACCCCGTAAACCCCCCTACTACTAACGCCTCTGCCTGTGCCCCGGTCGTTGTGGTTGGGTTTGGTTTAGTTTGGGCCGGTATTTACAACCTCTCCAACCTCCACTCCCCCCCTCCCTCACCCGCCGCAGTCGTCCCGCAGCTGTGCCAGCCAGGCGGACGACAGCGGCCCCCGGCGCGGCGGGTACAGCCAGGGACCCCACTTGGCGTCCCAGGGCTGGTACACGGGCAGGTGCATGGTGAACAGCCTGCGTGCGCGGGTGTGTGTGTTTGGGGGTCACAATCATGACTAGTTAAGGAAGTGGTCGACGGTAGACAGATCGTGCGGAACATCGTTACGTGACGGGGGGAGGGGTTGGGGTTGCAAGGATGTTTGGAAAAGCGGATGCACTGAAGACTGCAGACGAAGTCGTTACCAGCTAAACCTAAAACCAAACCAAGTCAAACTAGCGAGTGGAGGGAAGGGTGAAAACACACCACCCAGCCCCCCGCCCCCCCCCCACACACTCACACCACCACACCACCACACCCACCTCAGGTCCGCCGAGTCCGCGCCCGCCACGGGCTGCATCACGGGCGGCAGCGGTACGGCGTGTGCGGTGCGCCAGCCGCCGCCGGGGGCGTCGCGCAGCTGGTCGTCAATGGCGTCCACAATGGCCTGGTGCTCAGCCGAGTTCTTCTCCTGCATGTGGGGGAAATATGTTCATTTACTGTTAGAAAAGGAGAAGAGTTATAGCCATTGGGCACATTGGGACAGCAGGGAAGGGTAGCCGTTCATCTGGAGTCGTGGAGAACGGAGGCTGCCGGTTCATGGGGGCACCGGGGATATCCCCACGGGGTACCCCTGCGCAGCCGGACACAACCTACGCGAACACCTCTGCAACAGCGCCATTCATGCACCCCCCTATACACACACACACACACACACACACACACACACACACACACACACACACACACACACACACACATGCTTTTACTTCTCTCTCTCGCTTATAGGTAAGACTGGCTACCGTGGACGAGCCACCGGGGATTAGGCGTGCCCGGTAAACGTTGTAGCGCGTCGCCGACGCGGAGCATGGCAGCGCATGCGGGCGCACCTCGGAGACGAGGCTGAATGCCAAACGCCCGGGTAGGGGGTTCCAGGCAACATATGCGGGTGAGTATACTCAAGGTGACAACTGGGGCAACATCGACAAACGCGGAGCTCGGTAACCGGCGTCGGTATTTGTTGGTAACTGCGCGCGCGTGTATGGCGGAATTTTGTTCCGTTTGATTCTTTGTTTAACACACACACACACACACACACACACAAACACACACACACAAACACACACACACACAAACACACACACAAACACACACACACAAACACACACACACACACACACACACACAAACACACACACACACACACACACACACACACACAAACACACACACACACACACACACACACACGATCACGTGATCTGATAAACAACTGCAAACCGTTGTCACACACACACACACACACACACACACACACACACACACACACAGACACACACACACAGACACACACACAGACACACACACAGACACACACACAGACACACGCACACACACACACGCACACACACACGCACACGCACACGCACACGCACACGCACACACACACACACACACACACACACACACACACACACACACACACACACACACACACACCTTCCACTCTTCTGAGCGGCAATCCTTGAGGCTCACGCCGAAGAACACGCGCCCTGCGCAGCAACACATGTGTATTTGCACAGCCACACGTATGTCAGAGCGCATCAGAGCCACACGTGTGTGCATGCGTGTGCGTGTGTGTGCGTGTTGGGGCGTGTTGGACTTGAATTCTATCCTTCACACCAGCCATGATTTACCGCCACCACCACCGCCTGCCCTCCTCCTGTACTCCCTAAGTAATATCGCTTGCAACTAGCGCCTCTGCCTGTGCTCCGCAAGTTTGGCCTGGTTTGGTTTATTCTGGGCTGGTATCTACAACCCCCTCCCCTCCTCTTCCCCCCGGCGCTCACCCAGCATGACGCTGCTGATGGCGTCCCTCAGTCCGTCCTGGTCCATGTAGTTGCACCAGGTCAGGATGGAGTGCGTGTGGCGGGTGGTGTTGAAGCCGTCCTCGACCCAGCGCAGCAGCCTACGGGGTGGGTGGTGGGGCGCGTGTGGTGGGGCGTGTGCTTGGGGGCGTCAAAGGGAATCACAATCATGCGCAGTTAAGGAAGTGGTTGGGGGTGTGGTTGGGGGTGTGGCTGGGCGTGTGGTTGGGCGTGTGGTTGGGCGTGGAGGGGATGGCGTGGGGGTGGGATGGGGAGGAGGAAGGGGGCGGGGTGCGGGGGGAAGTGGGTTTCCGAGCTTGTCGCTTCCAAGCCATGGGAGCCGAGAGGGGCAGCGCCGTGTGGGCACGTGCGGTGTGTGTGTGTGTGTGTGTGTGTGTGCGTGTGTGTGCGTGTGTGTGTGTGTGTGTGCACATCATGGGAGCGTTTCTTGGGACTGGAAAAAACCAACCCCCAATCCCCTCCCCACCTCCGCCCCCCTACCACCTCCTCCCCCAATCCCCACCACCTCCTCCGCCTCCCACCACCCGCTACCCGCACACACCTGTCCGTCACCTCCGCCAGCATCCACGCCGCCGGCCCCCCCGGCGCCGCGCCCTGCACGTACAGCACGCCGCCGTTGGGCTCCGACTCCACCGCGTAGTCAGCCTGGTCGTACAGCGTCTGGTGGATGGGTGGGGGTGGGGCGACGTGGTGGGTTTGGGGGGTTGGGGTGGGGTGATGTGCCCAAGCCCAAGAAAATGGGTACCATTAGGTGGGGTTGGGGCAGGGGGGGATTGCGAAGTTAAGGCAATGTTAACAGGGTAAGAGTATCGGGAACAGCGAGCAGCAGCAGTGGGGTGGGCAGCCATCCGTGGGAGATGGAGGGTTGAACGGGGTTTCTGTGGGTTGGGGATGTCCGTTCCAAGACCAGAACCCGAGCATCCACCGGAGATGGCGGTGGCGGTAGCCTCACCGCTGCCTCCACACCCTCCCCGCACCTCCTCACACCTCCCCACCACCTCCTCACACCTCCCCACCACCTGCCACACCCCGCCCTCCCCGCACCTCGGGCTGGTTTATGACTGTGTAGTTGGCGAAGGGCGGGGACTTGAAGTAGACGTAGGGGTCGTCGAAGAAAATGACATCCGTGTCAGTCAGGAACACGTTGTAGCCCAGACGCACCACACGCGCGGCCAGCCGGTACCTGGCAGCGGAGGGGGACGGAGGGGGTAGCCGTTCATGAATAGCTAAGAGGTGAAGGAGTAGTAGCAGGGGGGTTTGCAGAAACATGTATGCGGACGGTTTGCATGAACATGGAACTGCCGATATCCAGAGGCACAGCGGGAACGGGGGGCAGGAGGGGGGGGGTAGCTGTCTGGGGTGGATACATCACAGGTGTGAAACGCCGACGCCCGCCGTGGGAACAGCGGGGTGGGCTTTCCTCACACCACTTCTTTAGTCAGAAACATGAAGCACTGACAAGCAGCCCAGGATCCACCCCAAGAGTCGCGATGTACTCATCACTCGGGGGGCTGGGCGGTCCCGCCGGGGTCCGCAATAGGCCCGCCCCGCCACAGCAACCGCCCTCTCCCCCTCCCCCCGCCCCCCAACCCCCTTTGCAGTGCAACGGCACACCTCTGCCTGTGTTCCGCTCGTCTTCGTTGGTTTTGGTTTAGTTTGGGCTGGTATTTACAACCCCTCACCCCTCCACCCCTAACCCCCCACCTCCACACACCCACCCTAACACACACCTGTTGTGCCACATGGGTATGGCGGGCACCACGAACTCGCGGTCGGCTCCGAACACGGGCAGCTCAAAGTCCAGCCACACGCAGCCGGCGGTAGGCACCGCACCCGCCTGCGCGGGGTAGCGGCGCAGCGGAGGAGGTGTGTGCAGAGCTGTGGACACGCAGCCAAGCCGGCAGCTCTCGCCCATCCAAACACCCCACCGACCCGGCCCCCAGCCCTCCCCCCTGCCTGTGCTCCGCTAGTTCAGCTTGGTTTGGTTTAGTTGGAGCTGGGTATTTACAACCCCACCCCGGACACACACACGGCCCGCCCAGCTTTCTGTCTAGAGCTCCGCCCACTCTCCGCCCACTCTCCGCGCACTCTCCGCCCACTCTGCCGACCCACCACTCGCACGCAGTCAGGGCCGCTGCTGCTCATCATCATCACGTGCTCCAGGCCCAGCCGCAACAGGTTCTGAACCGCCTGTGTGTGCATGACAAGCGAATGACCGCCGTACAAGCGGCGTGTGAGTACGTACCGTGTTGATGTATGTGAATTGATGTATGTGAATTGTCGTGTGAAGGTGTGTGGCAAGTGTGAGCGTTGGCCGGGTGTACGATATGTGGCTAAGAGCGGGAAACGAGAGAAGGTCGACAATGCGCGTCCGCTTGTGCTGTCACGTCCTGTGCGCCTGTAGGCCCCCTCTCCCTCCTCTTGCTGTCAGCCCCTTTGATTTCCTTGGGATCCGGAACACCCCCCCCCTCCCCCTCCTCCCACCTTTTCCTCCCCCTCCTCCCCT
>NC_057019.1:4342251-4343417 GCF_000002595.2 Chlamydomonas reinhardtii
ACCAATCCTAGTAGTGCCCATTCTCAGCACCGTGTGTCGTGCCCAACCAATCAAACGCACGTGCGTAGTCCCATCATGTCCGCATTAAATCACAAGAATAATTACCGAGGTTTTGGAACACGCACGGTACAAGTAAAGAGACACGGTTGGATGGTATAGACCAATAATCCTAGTAGTGCCCATTCTCACTCGCGCGGGAACTGAGAGCGAGCGAATGAGCATGGTTGAGATAAAGTCATCTATCTGCTGATGATGTGCTATGTAGGGGACTAGACAGGTTGGGGCTGCACGTAGCCACGTGGGTTGCTGCGTTCGTTTATTGAAGTCCTTGAAAAAACGCAACACGCACAGGCGAACATGACGTTGTAGAGCCAAGGAGGTTCGTTGGGGTGGGATCATGGAGTGGGGGGTATATCTGGGGGTAGAAGGTGTAACCAGTAGCAATTGCTGAGCAATTGGTGGATGGCTGGTCAGCAGGCCCTATGGCAGCCAAAGCGCAAGTAGCGCAAGCAAGTCGCCATACGTTACGGGCGGGGCCGTTATTAGTTGGCTGGGATGGATGTGGGGGCCCAGCCCCGAAACCCGTGGTCATGTGCTTGGCTGGCATCATGATAGGGAAAGTGGGCTGTAGCTGGGTAGAATCTGTGCGGGCCCTGTGCTATTGCTTGCTTGCCGACTCGCTTGGCAAGAGCCGATAGGAAGAGTTGCTCCACTGAAAGGGCACGACGCCTGTGTGGAGCCGTGACCCGGTCTGTCAGTGACAGCAGTGCAAAGTAAGGCGCGCAGTACTGACGAGGCCACTGTAACAACCTCCTCAATTCGAGCCCCCAAGCAAATTCAGTGCTCGTATCTTCCTGAGGGGTTTTGAGGGGCCGTTGTGAGAATCGCAGAAGACATTTTAGGGCGTTCCGTCCGTCCGGGCCCAAGGCAAGGGTGACTGAGGTTCCCCAGGATACTCTATCTACGGCCGTGTCCTGCTGGCACCATGGGGGCACACCAAGCAAGATAGGGCAGCCTTCTACCAGGGGAGTCATTCCGTGGGTGAGTGGGCGTGCGTGATGATGAGCGTGGGAAAGGCCGCTGCTGGGTTTTGGCGTGGGGATGGGCAAAAGTTTTTTTGACCCCATGCCACAAAAACCCCCCGACTCCCAGACCCCTCGACTCCC
>NC_057019.1:4345948-4346549 GCF_000002595.2 Chlamydomonas reinhardtii
CCCCGTCCCTCAGCCCCGTCCCACCTCTCCCCCCTCCCCCTCACCATCATGGCCGGCATCATGCGCTCGCTGTCGGAGGACATCAGAATCACCTCGCGCCGGTAGGAGCGCGCCGCCAGCGCGGCGCGCAGGCCCAGGCCTTGACGCGGCGGGGGAGCGGGCAGGAGGAGGAGGAGGAGGAGGAGGGGTTACATGCATGATTGATGACGACGAGATGTGTATGTTGAGGAGGGGGCTGGGTTGCAGGCAGGGAGAGGCCTCGAGGGGATGGTTTCGGATTTGGGTTTGGAGGTGCGGGAGCGGAGGAGGGGTTGCAGCACGAGACCCCAGGGTTGCGGGGTCGCTGCGGAGGGCGCGGCCGCGGCCGCGCGGGTCGTAGTCCCATGCCGGGCCGCCCCCACCGGCCAACGCGTGCCCTTGACACCAGGCGCGCAAACCGAATTCCATCCAGCTCCAGGCTCTGGAGTTCGGCAACACCCCCACACCATACGTCTGATGGTCTCGCCCAATTGTCTTCCACTCCCCAGCCCCTCAAGCCCCCCACCCCGGCATCTCCCCCCCCCACACACACTCACTGGAGTCCACCTCCCCCACATACGGC
>NC_057019.1:4346883-4353303 GCF_000002595.2 Chlamydomonas reinhardtii
ACTGGAGTCCACCTCCCCCACATACGGCTTGGTCTGACCCAGGCTGCAGTAGCCGCTGCGCTCACACGGCAGCGCATAGCTGGCAGTAGCAGAGGCCCTGGCTGTAGCAGCCGTGGCGGCCAAGCCGCCCGGCAGTAGCAGCGACAGCAGCAGCAGTGCCGCGAGGCAGGGCCTATGCGGCAGCGGCGGCGGCTGTGCTTGGTGCTGTGGGGTTGGAGGTGCTGCGGCGGTCACGGCTGGGCGGGTGGTCTGGGTTGATGAGAGCGGAGCGGCGCCAGGTGTGGCGGGGTGTGCCAGGCAACGCCCCGGCGGCCGCGGCGCGGCGCGCCGTGCGCGCATGCGCATGGCCGGCCTCCCGCACCGCGTCGGGGCTTGCGCAGTGGCGTAGGTAGAGTGTCACGGCTGGGGGAGGCTGGGAGTTGCTAGGCAGCGGCCTGCGGGCGGGGGCAGGCACGAGAGGTGAAGCGCGGTGGGGGGTCAAGCGCTCGAACGAGACGGCTCGCCTGGCTCGAGAAACACGAGATTCGTAAGCCATCGATCGTCAGGAGCCCAGGGTGCCAAGCGCGAAGACACGGACCACGTACGCGAGGCAACGATATGTTGCAACATTCGCATGAACAGGACGCCTCGCCTTTCACAGAGCAGCCCGAGTCGAGCCCACACGAATTACCAAAGGATTGAGGCATTGTATAACCAAGATGAAGCGGCGATATGGCGAGGCGGTTGCCTGTGCACTAACTCGGCGGGCTCGAACTGCAAAGCCGACGAAGGACCCCTCGAGGCAGACTCCAGGGCTCTGACTTATGCCATGTACATTGTGCCTAAAGCGATGGACAGAACTTGGCTTAACGAGCACACGCTTGCGTCTTACAATTGTGATGGGGTGCCGACGAACGCAACGAACTGAAGCGCGACAAGTCAGGAATGGATATGTATGACGTATGCGGGACTGGTCCACCTTCCGCGGCTATCGGCGACTGACAGATACCGACCGGCGTGTGGAACATGCACACGCGTGCCTACCCGCTGCAAGCAAGGCGAGGCCCTTGGACCCCCCTGCGGTCTCTTGCCACCGCGCCTACTTCTGTTGCGCTCTAGCCTATCTAGCCGGCTTGTCAATTAAGCGACCCTTCTCGGAATGAACCCTAACGTCGTCGGGTGTGCGGTGGCTGACATCTGGCACATACATCTGTGTTATGTCCCCAATTGATACCGTGCTGCCACAGGTAGCTAGTCAACGGGCCGGGGACGTGCATCCCCATCTGCGCGGCAACATTTACGTACCGGTGAGGAAGGATCCACCAGACCCCCTGCATTCCATGTAGGAGTGTTGGAGGGGATGTTTGAGTGGACAGGTTTGTCACGACGGTACGCAGACTATAATGTAAGCATCATACGAGGTTTGATGTAGTGTTGCATGGGTGTATGGACTTGTCAACGAGGAGCAGGTGGCCTGTGCCGTGAAAGGATGACGCAGTATTGGGTGGTGTACAGTGTGGGTCCTAAGGGTGGTAGGAACTTCCCGTTCAGGTGCTGAACTTTCCCGTAGAAGGGCTTCATCACTTGCCCGTAAGAACTTCCCCGTAAGGACTTCCCCGTACCAACTCCTACTTTCTTTTAAATGCACACGGGGAAGATTGTTCCGGAGAACTACCCCCTGTTTTTTCAGCAGGGATTTCATTCCCAAGTGCAGCTCAGCACCTCGCCGCTTGCTCTAGCTAGAGCCCCGGCCAAGACGCCCCTACCTGCGAACACCCCTTTCCGCCTCGTGCCCGCTGCAAACACTCACAGTTCGTCCCTGCCTTCCCCATTACCCTGCCCCGCGCCCCGTCCCCGCACAGCAGCGTGCTATAGGGCTGGCACCTACCCAGATCGTGTACGTGATGGAGAGCATTATTGCGCGTACGCGGCGCTTCTCGCTGTCTGCCAAGCTGCTGTATCACCTGCGCATGGCGGACCTGCTATTTGTGCAGTGGAAGCAGCTGGCCAAGACCTACCCGCGGGCCGCCGTGTACGTGGGCCGGCTGTACTGCTGCGTGCTGAGGCGGCGCCGTGTGTCACAAGGAGTGGAGGGAGCACGCGCGTGGCGGCGGGCGGCATTTTGTAGGGATGTGAGGTGGGGACGGAGGCGGGTGCAGCACTATGCGTAGACTATGGTAGAGGCGTGCGTGGGTAGAGGGGTGGCGGGAAGACAGAACGCAGGCTGCTGTCGACAGCAAGTGGGATAGGCATGCATTGGAGGGTACGATCGAAAGCACGATCGAAAGCAGGGGGCGGGTGCGTGGGGTGCGGAGATGATGACACTTACTAAAGCCCCGCCTACTGGATGCATGGCGGTCTTATCGCATTGAGCAGTGTTATGGCCCGGACGCTGCACCGCACGTACGGCGCAAGGAGGTAGGGCAGGGTTTCTTCTCAGCAAGCGTGCCTTCGCATGCACTCCCAGCAGGGCAAGACAGGTGTCGGGGCAGGACTTGGGTTGGGAACTGGGTCAGCTGCTGCTCACCAGGGCAGAAGGTGTGGACAGGGCCACACGAGAAGCAATGTTAATGACGAGTGTTGCGGAACTAATGCGTACGCAGACCAGAGCGGAAGGCGGAGTGGGCAATGCTCGGGTGTCGGACGTTTTTGAATGTGGCGTAAGGTACTCGAACATCAACGGCCCTTACGGCTGCAAAGTAAGGCCTGCTGCTTCGGCGGGTCGCAGGGAGGGGTCAGGGGTGCGTGCGCCGACCTGCGTGCCCCATACTTCCCGCCAGAAATATGCTGCCTCGAGGCAGCTCGGCGTTTGCTATAAGAATACCGGTAACATACATACAAATGGTAGAGTCCCTGGGCGGAGCCAGCAGCTAGCTTGTGCCTCCTGCAGCAGCCCTCCGCGTGTAAGCAACCTTGCGCTAGGCAAGCAAAGGGCGTGGGCGGGTCGGAACCTGCCTCCGTGGGTCGCAGGGCGGCGGGGTGAAACCATTCCGTGCGTGGTCTCCGACCTGCTGCTGTCCGCGACCTTCTGCCTTGGCTTTAGGCTTTGTAAGCAAGGAATAAGCGGCCTTCCCAACTCAGCAAGTGCCGCACGCACCGCCATTGCGTGCTGCATGCAGCGCACAAGGTCCAAGGTCCAGAGCAAATAGGTTCTAGGTTGCGCGACCTGTGTAACCGGCGGACTTCCCAACGAACCGGCAAAGTGCCACACCACTGCTGCGCCGCGCAATCAAGGTCCAGAACAAAGATCCCTGCATGAAGAAGAGGCAGCATATGCAGTAATAACCTGCAGAAAGGAGGGCAGAGCTCTGCAGTGGCCAACGCCTGTTGCGGAAACGGGGACCCGGAACGCTTTTGAGCCCTGCTGCCTCTTCGCTGAATTAAAGAGATACACAGCAGCGTAAGCAGAAGTAAGGTAGGAGCATGCATGCACTAGGCTTGCGCGCTGCTGAGGACCCAGTTCCCGGAGATGGGGCCGCCCGAGAGCTCGGCTAAATGCGCGAGGCGAAGGCTCGCCTGGCCACAAAGCTCTTTCCAAGCTTATACACAACAGTAGCTGCATTCCAAGCTTGCTTACTTGCGCCAGCAGGCCACCTAGAGGCACACAGCGCTGGACTCTGGGGCCGGTCCTCGTTTCTGGGAAAAGCCCCGCCTGCGCTTCTGGCGCCTAGAGCAAGTTTGCTCTTTGTGGAGCTCTGTGATAAGATGGCCATGTCGGTGAGTGTTTCGGGCAGTTTGTTCCTTGCGATGCTGAAGGCCGCGGACCCTGTTTGGCTTCTTCTGGCGTCTTTGGGGGACCCTCGCAACTGACAAGGACATGCATGTGCTCTCTGAAGCTTACTTGTTGTCTTGAAACTGAGGGAAGCGCATACCGGGCTCACAACATGCGTTGACCAATTCCTGACCGCCGGCCGTGCAGGAGTCCCCGCCGCTCCCCGCCGATGTCATTGATGATGAATGCTTTAGTTGCATGGCTTACCTTTTTGATGACTCGGTGAGTTATGGTTGTGGGTGTAATGCTCGGGAAGTAGTGGGAAGTAGTGTGCAGCAGGGACATCTGGCGAGCGAGGGCGGCGGTTCCTCGAAGTCGTGTTCGGGAAGCGCTGCCAAGCGCATATTGAAGGCCATACAACTTTGCGCTGCTACTGATGCCAGAGCATACATAGTGCTAGGACTGTTGGTAGCTGCGCGACTCGAACATGTCGCCACGCACCTCGCTCGCACTACATGTGAAGCGGCTGCTTTAGGGCTCTCGGTATTGCTTTGATATTGGGGAACAGTATCTGGCGGCTCTGGCTGGGATGGATGATCATGCCCTGCGTGCGGTTTGTGCGGCGGGAGGCGTCCGGCGCCTAACTGCCTGCTGTCCGGCCTCCGTCTCGCCGCTGGGGCATGCACCCTTCCCATCGAGGCACCTCCCTGCCTCGATCACCTCACCCCTTTCGAACCCTTTACCACCTGTCTCTGACCTTGCGCGCATTCGCATGCACCAGGTTGCCAATGATGCGGGTAACCTGGAGCTGCGGACGACGAAGCAGCACGCCGCTCCAGCAGTCCCGCCGTGCCATGGGGGCACCGGCGGCGGGGAGCCACCCGCCGCCTATGCACGAGGACCGGACACGTTGCCATCGGTGAGCCTAACGATACCAGCGCGCTGCGTCCTACAGGGCATGTGCCCTACCCGCAGCGTCTAGGTTGCTTGCTGGGATGCAGCAGCCTGCTGATGAAATAACCTTACTTCCTGTGTGCGAACTTCCTTTGCGCAGGCGGCAGCAGCAGCGTCCACCGGCTGGACTGGTGGCTACTACTCATCGCTGCTGGTGGGTGCGGGCGACGATGCTGCTGCTGCGGGCTGCGGCGGCGGCATGGCGCCAATGCCAATGGCCAAGCTGCCGGCGGCACTGCCGGCACTGCTGCCGCCGGCGGTGGGCGGCCAGGCCGTGGTGGGTCCTTCGGGTGCAGTGGCTGCTGCTGGCGCGCAGCAGCCGACGGCAGCAGGGCGCTCTGCTGTGGAGCAGGTGGCGCTGCAGCGCATGTGCGCGAACCTTGGGGTGATGAGGGAGGAGGACATCCAGTACATCCAGGAGCACATGCGGAAGGCCGCCAGCGGGCCGCGGCCGGTGCCCAAGCAGCGCCCCAGCAGCGGCTACTGCCCCCGTCAGACGCAACAGCGCGCCAGCAAGAGTGCCGGCCCCATGGCTTTGCCGGCGGTGGCGGCGGCGGAGGTGCTGCAGACCCTACTGGCGGAGGTGGACGCTGCCTGTGCGGAGGTTACGGCCGCATTCGGCGACCCGGCGCGCGAGGCGGCGGCCCTAGAGAAGGCAGTGGCTCGTGTCAGCGATGCCATGTTCGGGGCGGTGGAGGCCATGCGGGTGCGTGACAGGCATGCGGCCCAGGCCGCCAAGGGCACCAGTGGCGCTGCCGCCACCGCCGGATGCACCATCGCTGCCGCTAGCAAGCCCATGGCGGTTGGCACGGGGAACAAGCCGCAGCAGCTGCAGCGGGCCAAGCAGGCTGCGCCGGCGCATCCCGTGCCGTCCGTGGCTTCGGCCGCCATGGCAGCGGCGGCGGCAGCGGCGGGACAGCAGCAGCCGCAGGACTGCAAGCCTGCGGCTGCTGTGGGCAGCAAGCGCAGCCGCGGCGCTGAAGGTGCGGCAGCGGCAGTGCGGCAGGAGGGCGATGATATGCCGC
The DNA here is from genome assembly GCF_000002595.2 of Chlamydomonas reinhardtii. Classification (NCBI taxonomy): domain Eukaryota; kingdom Viridiplantae; phylum Chlorophyta; class Chlorophyceae; order Chlamydomonadales; family Chlamydomonadaceae; genus Chlamydomonas; species Chlamydomonas reinhardtii. Next base: position 4,352,554 of record NC_057019.1, read on the forward strand.
CGGCAGCGAAGCGGCAAGCGGTGGCGCGGCACGCAACCACCGCCACCGCTGCGGCGGCACCCGGACCCGCCGCGGCCGTATCCCCGGCGGCCGCGCTCGCCTTCATCCAGCGGCTCCAGCTGCTGCAGGCTATCAAGGCTATGCAGGCGTGCGCAGCATTCGAACACGCGCGCGGTGGGCTGGCCCCGGTGGCGGCGGCGGTGCCCGCGCAGCAGCCTCATCCTCAGCAGCAGCGCCAGCAGCAGCAGCAGCAGCAGCAGCAGCAGCAGCAGCAGCAGCAGCAGCAGCAGCAGCAGCAGCAGCAGCAGCAGCAGCACCTGCACCACCACCAGCAGCAGCAGCAGCTGCAGCAGCTGCTGCTACTGCTGCAGCAGCAGGCCGCGCCGGCGAAAGCGGCGGCCGCGCAGGTGCTGATGCCATTGCAGCCCTGGCAGGTGGAGGCGCAGCGTTGGCTCGCGAAGCTGCACTAGTCGCAGCGCCAGCACCAGCTGCAGCTAGCAGTGGTGCGAGGACGCGCGTTGCGGTTGGTGCGCAATTCCCATGACGTACCGCAGCAGCACCAGCCTACAGCGGTGGCAACAACCAGTAGCAAGCAGCCGTGCCGCTTGGGCTTCTGCTATTGGTGCGTGTGCCAACCGGGTCTCTTTACTTGTACCGTGCGTGTTCCAAAACCTCGGTAATTATTCTTGTGATTTAATGCGGACATGATGGGACTACGCACGTGCGTTTGATTGGTTGGGCGGGCACGAC
>NC_057019.1:4354523-4356815 GCF_000002595.2 Chlamydomonas reinhardtii
CCGCCGTACGACCCCCCAAAATCCCCTCGGAACCACTTAGTTTTTTGTCAGGTTGGTGCCAATCGGCTGCTTTCGGTGAGCTCTATCGCTATGTAACATGGTCCGCCTCGGGGACACATTTTGACCGACCGACACGTGGACGTACGCACGTGTGGACATGCCCACCCGTATGCTGACAAGTATCCTGATAGAGTGGTCTACTACGCAACGGCTTATTCCAATGTTACTTGATAGTACCCAATGTGCTGACACGTTCACCCATGCAAAACCCGGCCGGCACCGGCCTGTCCCTGGCCAGCTCCCCAGGCATCTCCCGAAAGGCCGACATTCTGCTCCCCAAACTGCCCCAGACTGTGCACGTGTGCTGAATTCGGGGTATGCCTACGCACGCATCGTTGAGCTGCACCCATTACGCCGCGCGCTGCAGGACAGAAGCGCTAGGAACAAAACTTGGCACGAACCTGTGCAAACCCTCGTGGGACCCCAGACCGACCGACCGACCGACAACTTTGCGGGGTCATAACTTTGCACCCAGAAACCCATATTCAATTTTGAAAGCGGGTTCGTGCTTTTCTCGTTGAGCTCATGGGGTCTGTTTCGGAAGATTCTAGCCCCCACCCCCTGGCCTACCCGTTGCAGGCAAGGCGAGGCTGGACACTTCTGCGGTCTCTTGCCACCGCGCCTACTTCTGTTGCGCTCTAGCCGACTTGTCAACGAAGCGGCCCTTTTAGGAATGAACTCTACCCGTGTGTGCCGCCAGGAAAACATCCCGACCTGTCGCCTGCGCTAGTGAGCACCACCACTTTACTCCACTGAAGGGCTCCTTCAGTTGTGTGGTGACCTGTGTTGCGCAGCACGGCGGTCCTTGCTTTGGCCGCTCTGCTCCTCTCCACGTGACCACACACACCAACCTCCCTACCGCCACGGATGTCCGCCTCCGCGCTCCCCCACAGCCATTTTATGTAAGGCGTGGTGCAAAGCATGTCATGCTTCCATTGCAGCTCGTTGAAAGCCCCAGCCGCCCTGGAATTTGTGGGGGGGGGCCATGCAGGCAAACCGGTTGTGACGGTTGCCCACTCCGACTGCTCTTGAAGGTCTCAGGTGCCATGCTTTCCCATCGGCTCACTTCTGCCACCAAGCTACACTATCAAACACATTAACAAATTCATTGACAAGCCGGACCCTAACTAGCGCGCACTGCTGACTGTCTCGGTGACCAACTGAGAGCGGGCTTGCCTCCAAGGACACGAACTATTACTGGCAAGAATGGAGCGCTAGTTTGATCTGCAGATCTAAACACCTACAACGCGGCGGGTCCTCCAACATCGCGCGATGCAGCTCGCCGGGAGGCTCTCGCGCGTCTCGCCATGCGCTATCGGGAGAAAGAATGCATGTGTGCTACGCCCATCACTGCATCGACAGCACTTTGCGCGGTCTCGGGTTGTGCCCCCCGTCCCTGCTGCGGCCTATGACAGCAGGCGCGCATTTGACTCGCTCGATGAAATACAGAATCCTGTCGGGACGGACCCTCTCGTCAAGGAGTGAGTCGGGACAGTGTTGGGGCGGGGTAAACCCTTGCTTGCAGCATGCCAATGTCTTACTTCGACTGCGGCGTGGACTGCGTTAGACAGGCATCAGATGTACAGTGCCGGTTACATGCCTCCGGCGGTGTGAATGCTTTGAGCGCGCTAGGGCGTCAGCCGCGCGAGTCCGGGGCAAAGCGGCATCGGGGCTCACGGGGATGCCATCAGCCCGAGCCTCCCACTGCAAGGGACCTAAGGGCGCTGTATGCTGGCACCACGTCCCGCGAGCGAGCGGCAAAGGCCCCGGAGGAGGGGTTGCGGGGAGGGCACGATGAGCACACTGCCACGTGCCCTGGCCACATTCTGTGCTGCGCAGCGTGTCACCTTCCTACACAAACACAAACACGCTTGTTGCCGACTACGCCGTGACCTTCTATCCCTCTTGCTGTGTTTCTGTTTGGCTTTGCTGCAGCCTTGCGGACGCACTGCAGCTGACGCGGCGCCGTGCGCCCTTCGACAACGAGTACATCCTGGGCCTGGTGGGTGTGGGCGGCAAGTCACACGCGTGTGGTTTGCTGTGCGGCCTGTGCCGGAGTCCCGCGCGTTTTGCACCCCGCATCGTCACCAGCAGCTGCAGCAGCATATGTGGTATCTACAGCCCCACCTACTCGCCAGGCCCCGGCACACAGCCCACCCCACCCCAACCTCGCTTCCCCGTGCCTTATCCCCCCGCCTTTGCATCCCCTTCTCCGCGCCCCCCCCCTCTCCC
>NC_057019.1:4361757-4363532 GCF_000002595.2 Chlamydomonas reinhardtii
AGAGGGAGAGGGAGAGGGAGAGGGAGAGGGGGAGGGAGAGGGGGAGGGAGAGGGAGAGGGAGAGGGGGAGGGTGGAGGAGGAGGGGGAGGGGGAGGGGGAGGAGGGGGGAGAGGGAGAGGGGGAGGTGGAGGAGGAGGAGGAGGGTGGTGGCCTGCGCGAGGCGCTGTTGGTGCAAGTCGCCCCTGCGTTGCGTCCACCTTGCGCCTTTCTATTTCGGCTGTACGCATATTTGCAATCCACCACCCCGCGGGTAACGCCAAGACTAATATGCTGCAACAACATGCCAACGCCGCCCCCACCACCACCACCACCTGCCTCAGGGTCTGAACCTGGTCCTGCCGCACGGGCGCACCACCGCCCTGGTGGGGCTGTCGGGAGCGGGTGAGTGGCCGTTGAGGGGCTGGCTGTAGAGGATGCCGTACGTGTCTGTGCGGGCAGCAGCACTTTCAACACACCCATGCCGGGGACGGGGAGCAATGGGCCCCGTCGGGTCGGGTCAGCGCTTGTCACCGTCACCGCTGTCACCGCTGTCGCTAATAATGACAGTGACAGGGATAGGGACGCGCGTTTGCAGCGGAGGGGGAGCGGAGGGGCAACTGGGGTCCTCGGGAGAAGTGACACACACACACAACACACAAACACACACATGCACACACACGCACACGCACACACACACACATACCGCCCTTCCAACCACGCAATCATCCACGCACCCACCTATCCGCCCCCTCACCCACTCACAGGCAAGTCCACAGTGGCCGGGCTGCTGTCGCGCTTCTACGAGCCACAGGTGCGGCCCGTGCCGCGTGGGTGTGCGTGCGCGGCCCAACGGCCGAACCTGCCCACTAGCAACACGCTCTAATCTACCCACTCTCTGATCAACTCGCTCCGCCGCTTTGCAACGACACCTTCACCCACCCCTCGTTGACTATGCAACCCCACGATGGGTCTCTTTCGCTGGGCTTGGGCACATAACCCCCACCACGCCACCCCCACCACATCACCAACCCGCACTTCTCTCTCCGACCACCACCTCCCCACCACCGCTCCGCTCCCCCCACCACCGCTCCACCCCCAACTCCACCCCACCACCCCACCTCCTGCTCCACCTCCCCTACCCCCCCTTTGGGTTAGTTTGTTCTGGTACTCACAACCCCCACCCCCTGCTTGTATACTGTTCCCAATGTTTCTTAAACTTGCAACCCCACCGCCCACCCCCACCCCACCAGGAGGGCTCCATCCTGCTTGACGGCCGCCCCATCTCCAGCTTCAGCCGCGGCGAGTGGGCCAAGGCCGTGAGCCTGGTCAGCCAGGACCCGGTGCTCTTCAGCGGCACCATCGCAGACAACATCGCATACGGTGAGCCGAGGAGGGGAGGGGGGTGGCCTTGGGGGGTGGCTGCGTGTGTGGGGCTGTGTGTGTGTGTGTGTGTGTGTGTGTGTGTGTGTGTGTGTGTGTGTGTGTTAAAAAACGAAACGAAAGCCCGCCCAATGACGCGACGTGTGTGTGTGTGTGTGTGTGTGTGTGTGTGTGTGTGTGTGTGTGTGTGTGTGTGTGTGTGTGTGTGTGTGTGTGTGTGTGTGTGTGTGTGTGTGTGTGTGTCTGTGGGTGCGTCTGTGTGAACAGGCAGGCAGGCGCGCGCGTACGCGTATATGTCTGCGTGTGCATATGTTAGGAGACCACAATTGACGCTATGCACAACGTATGTATGTAGTAGCCCCGCACCCAAACCCGCCTCTTGGCGGCATCAACCCCAACCCACCTCAACCCGAGC
>NC_057019.1:4363632-4416946 GCF_000002595.2 Chlamydomonas reinhardtii
TTCGGCATGGCCAGTCAGGAGGAGATTACCGCCGCCGCCACGGCCGCCAACGCGCACGACTTCATCATGAAGCTGCCGGACGGGTACCGCACAGTGGTGGGCGAGCGCGGCACGCTGCTGAGCGGTGAGCGGGGCGGAGGAGGACAGGGAGAGGGGGTGTACATATCAGACCGAACTAAACCAAACCCAATGCAAAAGAGCAAGGAGGGGGCAGGGCATGTGTTTTGAGAACGGAGTGGGGGGGAGCCTGTTACGAAGTTGTTTGGGCAGGGGGTGGGGAGGGGTCAAACCGGCATACGCAGCGGGGAGGGGGCAAGGGAGGGGGGGGGGAGGGAGTAGCCCTTCATGTGAAGAACGATCATGCATGGAACCCCGCCACAACCACCACACACCCACACACCGCCACCTCCCTCTCCCTCGCCCTCCCTCCCTGCCCGCTGCCAGGCGGGCAGCGTCAGCGCATCGCCCTGGCTCGCGCCATCATCAAGGACAGTCCCATCATCCTGCTGGACGAGGCCACCAGCGCGCTGGACGTGCTGAGCGAGCGGCTGGTGCAGCAGGCCATCAACCGCCTGGTGAAGGGGCGCACCGTGCTGGTCATTGCGCACAGGCTGGCCACAGTGCAGGTGAGATGGGGGGAGGGGTTACATTCATGATTCTTTAAGAAGTGAAGGCGTAGCCAGGAACAGTAGTATAGCAGACGCGGGGGTGGAGGAGGGGAGGAGAGGAGGGGGAGGGGGCGGGGGAGTCGGAGTGGGAGGGGAGGAGGCGGTGGAGGTGGGGATGCGCCTCGCTCGTCTACCGCTGACACACGCACACGCCTTGTGCTCTTGAACACACACACACATACACAAACACACACACACGCGTCTTTGCACTATGTTTTCCTTGTGCTCTTTAACACACGCGTGCACGCACACACGCATGCACTCCTCTTCATACGTCCCGCACACCTGCTATTCTGCTTCTCTTCGCCCACTGCGCAACCAAGCCCAAACCTCACACAACCACTGGCTGCAACCTCAATCCTCATGACTGCAACCCCACACGCACACACACGCCCCCGCCCCCGCCCCGCCCCGCCTCCCCCCCCCCAGGCCGCGGACCAGATTGTGGTGATGCGCAACGGGCAGGCTGTGGAGATGGGCACGCACGACGAGCTGATTGCGCGGCCCAACTCCCACTACACCGAGCTCATGTCGGTGCAGAACCTGTCCATGGCATCCACGTAGGGGGTGGGGGCAGGGGGGTAAAGAGGGGCGTGTGGGGGTTAGAGGGGCGTGTGTGTAGGTGGGTGGGGGCAGGTGGAGGTGGAGGTGGAGGTGGGGGTGTAGGTGGAGGTGGAGGTGTGGGTGTAGGTGGGTTGTGGGGTGTAGGGGCGTGTGGGTGTTAGGGAGCACGAGGAAGGAGGCACGCAGGGCGGTGTACGTGTGGGTGTGGGAGTGGCGGTGAGGAGGGTCGCTTGACACGGGTGAGAAGATGAACATGGTATGGGGAGTGCGTGGGTAGTGGTAGAGGTGGTGGGGAGAGGCAGCGCCAGGCCTCGTGTCGGGTGGCGGGGTGGTCGTGTCAGGTGCCTGGCGGGCGTCACAAGGGCAGTGACCACGGGCGGTGGCCCAGTTTCCCACAAGGAATGCATCTCGGGCTCTGGTGGCTTGGTGTCGCTGTGCATGGGCGCGTGGCGGCTGCCGCTCGTGTGACGCGGGCGCGGCGCCTCCGTGTGCGTGTGTGTGTGCGTGTGTGCGAGCGATGCCCCGTGCACACGTGCCTAGAGCCTTGTGTGTGCGTGACTAGGGAGCAGGATGAGAGGGCAGGAGGCTTAGGCGAGGTACAGGAGCTGAGGCGCATGTAAGCTGCCAGCCGGTGACGCCGCGCAGGGTCCCTTCCTCTCCTTGGAGCGGCGCTCAGCAGCCGCGTGGCCTATTCGAGCCCTCAACAAGCTGTTGGACAAGCGATTAGGACACTCAGGCTTTGGGTTGGGAGTCCGCCGCCTGCAGCTGGAATGGCTGGAATTGCTGCGGCTACATGCGGGTACACATCCAGAGTTTGCAGCACTGCAGCGAACTGTGTGTGCGCCACTCGTCATGCAGGAGGCTGCCTCAAGCTGCGTTACTGCGTCTGTTTAGAACACAGATACACTTACACACGGCGGGCGATGGCCCCCGTCTCTCAGCACCACACGCTCCGCCAGCCGAGGCGACAGTCGCATGACGTCCCCCCCGCACCGGTGTGACTGTCTAATGTGGGCATCCTGCAGCCTAGCTTTCCCCATACCTCCACTTCTGTCCCCTGCCAGGCAGTTACTCACTCGCCAGTTGTGCCCGCCTCTCCTGTCAGCTTACCGCCTCCCCTTTGTATCTGCATACAATGTTCACACTCCAGCGCCAGCTTTACCGTGCGACGCCAGCAAACTTTGTCGCTAAACCGCACTCGGTCCTTGGGGCGCGCGGCGCAGCTCTACCCAGCTTTCCCCACATCTCCACTCCTGTCCTCACACGCGCACACCCCCTCACACATCTCACCTCCCTCTCCCACTCCACACCTTCCCCTTCAACTCCCTCACTCTCACGCGCTCTCCCACTCCACGCCCTCCCCGTCAACTCCCTCACACTCCCACTCTCACCCGCTCCTCCCGCCCCCCTTAGCTAGGCCCCTAGCTACACGTGGTAGGTCAGGTCCAGGTCGGGCACCAGTCCCAGGTTGAGCATGCCGAAGGGCCGGTCGGGCCAGGTGCGGCGGCCGGCGTTGTGCAGCAGCACCCTGAAGCAGCAGGAGGGTGCGGGAGGGGGGGGGTAGTGATAGTGGGGGTGGGGGTGGGGGTGGGGGTGGGGGTGGTGGTGGTGGTGGTGGTGGTGGTGGTGGTGGTGGTGGGCGTGGTGGTGGTGGTGGGCGTGGTGGGCGTGGTGGTGGTGGTGGTGGTGGGCGTGGTGGTGGTGCGGGCCGAGAGGGCGTGCGAGGCTGCATGAAACACATGATGGCCCCGCACCTTTCTCGGACCTCCCGTGTATCTCACATCCAGGTCCGCGCCCACCCGGCTGCCGCCTCTCCTCGTGTCCCTGCAACACCCCGCTGCCTCCCTCCCCCCTTAGGTTTACCCCCCCCCCCACACACACACACGCCTCCGCCTGTGCCCCGCTAGTTCGGCTTGGTGTTATCTACTTTGGGTTGCTGTTGACACCCCCCCCATCTGCGCCCCCCCCCTGCCCCACCTGGTCATGGCCACCCAGGCCTCCCAGGGCATGCGCTTGTCCCAGGCAGTGCCCCAGTCACAGAACAGCCGCAGAGCCCGCGCCGCGTGCCGCTCCGCCTCCGCCCACTGCTGCCGCTGCGCGTGGATCTGAGCCAGCAGCACGTGCGGCTCTGGGGGGCCGGGGGGGGGGGCGGGGAAACAGGGCCAGAGAGGAGGGGCCAGGGGGGAGGGGCCAAGGGGGAAGAGGTCGGGGGGGAGAGGTTCGGGGTGAGGGGGCGTTTGGCACGGTTATGCACACAAGTGGGACCAAGGTGGAGGCTGGAGGCGCTTGGACTGAGGACGCGGGCAGGGAAAGGCACGACACAAACAAGACATATCACAAGACGTGGAGGGAAAGAGCCATGGTCGCACCACGGCACACACTGACCCACTGACCACAGCGACCCAGCGACCCAGAGTCACTGACCCACGACCCGAGGCGGCGCCCCACCTGCGATGTGTGGGTTGTGGTCCACCGCCGCCCGCAGCAGCCGCGCCGCCTCGTCGTGCTGGTGGGGCTCTGTGTGGTCGCACACGGCCCGCCAGTAGGCGTCACGTGCGGCCAACTGGTCTGCCTCCGTCAGCACCTGCAGGGGGGGGGGCGCGGGCACACACCGGTGCCGCGGTGGGGTTGCACTCTCGTGGTTGATTAGGAAGAAGCGAGCGGGGATGGGGTGAATGGTGGTGAAATGCAATGCAGGGAGTGTTGGGGGGCGTGCGTGCCGTGGAGCTGGTGTCATGGAGCAGGTGCGTGTGTGTATGTGTGTGCAGCAGCCGCAGCTGTGGCGCCATGCCCCTCCCGCCCCCCCCCCTCCAGCCCTCCAGCCCATCCCTCTCCACCACCCACCCCATCCAACCACCCCAGGCCCGCACACCTGTGTGCAGCGCTCGAACACGGGCGGCAGCGGCACCAGCGGCTGTCCGCTGCCGTCGGTGAGGCCGTGCCGCAGCATGAGCGCCATGCGGCTGAGGGCGCTGTGCCACAGCCCGGGCTTGCAGGGCCCCGGCCACAGGCTGCGCGCGTTGCCGCCCGCGTACAGCAGCCTCCCGTCGCCCTCGTTCTCAAACATGGCGTCCTGGGGGCGGGGGTTACATTCATAATTCTTTAAGAAGTGAAGGTGTGGCCAGGACCAGCAAGGTAGCAGGCGCGTTGTGGGGGTGGGGAAGGGTTAGAAACCTAGAAGGGCGGCGTCGTGGTGGCAGTTTCCAGCATGCGTCCGTTCGGACGGTCTACTACCTGCGGAAGCTGGCAGCATGGGATTCAGGCTGTGCTGCCAAGCAACAGAGCACCAGGGAGGCGCGTGAACAGAAACCTCCAAGTGCCACTCCCGGCAGCGCCACCGCCACCGCCACCAGCCCATCCACCAGCTGGCCCCCCGCCCCCCGCCCCCCGCACCCACACCTGCCAGGAGAACAGCTGCTCGGCAAAGTCGGCGATGGTCATGGCCAGGAATTGCGCAATGGTCTTGCGCGGCACCAACAACGGCTCGCCGGTCTTGATGTGCTTCACCTGCAGACGGCGTGCAGCATGCAGCAGGCAGCATGCATGTACGTCTGAGGCAACAGCAGAGTAAGGCGTGTGCGCTCGACAGCACAAGAAAAGGAAACGCGTGTTAGGAAAGCGAAAGGGAGGGAGTCGACAGGGGGTAGCGTGTGTGTATGTGGGCGTGTGCGTTTTCGGCAGGCGACTGCTACCTTGTTCGTGAAGTTGGGGTGGTGTACCGTGCGGGCTGGCACGCTTGTCCCCATGGCCGCGCCCAAGCACGCATGCAGTCACGCACCGTGATGCCCTCAGCCGGCACCACCCGCCGCAGAGGTTCCGTCGCTGCAGCCGCCGCCGCCGCCGCTGCGGCGCTGTCCCCGCCAGCCGCCTTCTCGGCCGCCTCGGCCGCCGCCGCCACCATAGCTGCCATGTCGGACGCGGACGGCGCCGCCGCCAGTACGTCGTCGTACACGAGGTTGTGTCGTGGTACGACACAGAAGGTGTGGATGAGCTCCTCAGCGGAGGGGCCCAGCAGCTGTGTTTGTGTGTGTGTGTGTGTGTGTGTGTGGGGGGGGTTACATTCATGATTATGGGGGGGAAGGGTGTTCAAGTTACGGGATCGAAATGTGGGGCTGCCGTCTGCGCTGCAAGCCTCACCATCCATCGCCGGCCGCACATCAGACCGCCACGACCCAACTATGCCCCTGTGCCCAGCCTGTGCCCACGCCCTGTACCGGTCCGCCTGCCTGCCTGCCTGCCTCCACGCCCCCGCCCGCCACACACCTCCTTCAGCCGCCCCCACACACACCTCCTTCAGCCGCCCCCACACACACCTCCTTCAGCCGCCCGCGGTCTGCGCCCTCCTGGAATATGGCCAGGTTGACGTAGCTGTTGCTGTAGGCGCTGTGGAACAGCGCGCACTTGCACACGTCGTCGTCCTGTGCAGGCGTACGTGTGTGCTTTGTGTCTTGTGTGTATATGTGTGCGTGTGTGTGATACATGAGGGGTAAGGCACGGCACAGACGGCCAACGGGACTGAGGCGGGCAACGTTTCAGAGTTGTCGTGTCCCATGGGAATAATGGACGTGAAGGGAATCATCTGCGACTTGCATCATACTACCACACTACCACTGGCATCCATGCGTGTCCCCCTCTTAGCGCACATGACTAGCTAGCAACATTGACCGCGCTGGCAGCACCCTAGCTGGTGTCATGCGCTACAACCGAACCGGTAATCCTCCGCCACCGGGCACACAGTTCATCGTCCAGATACGGCCCAGAGCGTGGAGACACCGTATGGCCACTGAGTCCCTGAATCCCGTCAGCGGTGAGGTGCATGAAGCCGAGACGCTGAACGGGGACGACCAATGATGTTCAGCTGCTAGAGCTGGCTGCTGCTGCGGGCGAGGTGCAGGCTAACGCAGGCTTAACGGACAGAGGCGGCTCACATGGCTTGTGGGTAAGAGTTAACACAGAGTGATTGTCAGTCTGTTGGCTTACGCCTTTGGTAACTCAACCAGCGAGCCAGGTCGCTGTTGAGTACCATATAGGCTAGGCGAGGCCCATGCGGCTCATCCGCCGGGGATGGCGAACCACACGGTGACACCTCAGCACACACGGCATGCCGCACCGGGGGTCCTAGGAGGTTGCGCCGAACCACGTACGCGTTGGCACCCGACACTGGGCCCTCTCACAGCCTGGGGGCTGCTCCCATGCACACGTGGCAAACCGACACGCCTCACTCACCTGACCCCATATCTTGCACAGCTTGTACACCTCAAACAGGTGCGCCTTGAAGCTGTGAGACATTTGCAATGAACGGCATCACGGGCACCGCGCGCACTCACCACCACCGGCACCACACACGCATACACACGCCTCCATCTCGATATTCTCGATGTGACATGTCCAGGCATCACGCCCGCCTGCCCCCGACTCCCGGGCCGGCGACGCAGCGTCAAGGTTCCTTTGCCCTCCTCTTGTGAACTGCCCGCGCCCTCGCCCCAACCCCCACCGTCAGATGGGGGCACACCGGAGCACACACAGCCCGCCTGGCACGGTCCCCCGCACGACCCACGTGCCTTCCAGCCCATTTCAGCCCGTCCCTCCTCCTCCACCCCAAGCCATCCGACACCCCGCACCTGCTCTTCTTGTGCCAGCACTCTCCAGCGCCCACACCGCTCAGCACCTCCATCCACTCAGGCAACCGCTTGTCAACCCGCGACAGGTCGCCGCGAAGGAAAGCCCGCACCACGCCCGGTATGCTCGCGGTCGACGACGATGGCTGCGGTTCATGCTCTGCATTAGCGTCCTGGGCGTCTGCCATTCTGGCAGAGCGAACTCGGACGGTGTATGCTTGCAATTCGTGTCGGGAGACTTTGGAGTAAGCGTACCAAAGGGCTTTGAATTACCAAATTGCTGTCTAAGTGTGACAAATTATGATTATGCATTCCAATTGTCTTAAAGCTAAAAGCTCCGTGCTGCATTGATGCATGGAGTGCAACACCTCTCGACAACCTGGTCGCTGGTTTCAGACTTGTAATACATAAGCTGCATCGCAATGAGCTTGATGATTGCCGCAGGCCCTGCAGTGCACAGCCGCTCGGGTTTGTGCAAGCGACTCACACTCGCCAAACCGCACTCATCGCGGCGACGCTGCGCTCTACGCGTGGGTGCTAATCACAATGGTGGTGCTTGAATGGGCATGACGGGAGAACCGCCGCGAGAATAGCGGCGATGGGCTGAGACTGAGTGCTCTCTGACCCCAGTCGACACAAGCTCTGCACTTTGGCTATGCGCAGGTCATGGCCGCGACCGGGGAGGCAGCAAAGCCCAGGTTAGTCCCGCTGCGTCCCAGGCGGCATGCGCGAGTCAAGGGGAAGTTGACACAGCGTGCATAGGCTCGGAAGCGTGGGTCATGGTCAATGGTAGGGGTTGCCCCAGTGCCCTGAGTCAGCGGTCAATGGCAGGGACACCCCCAGTGGGTGCCCCTGGTCAGCTTTCAGAGAGCTGCGTCCCCAACCCATTGCCGCACCCGCCTGCATGGCAGCATGGGTACCCTTCCACAACCCCTTCCCACGCGCCGCCCTGTAGAGTGGTCATCTGCGGCGGCGGCATCATCGGCGCCGCCACCGCCTACTACCTGGCGCGCACGGGCGGCCCTGAAGTGGCCCGCCGCGTGATGGTGGTGGAGCGGGAGGCGCCGGCGTGCGCGGCGTCCGGTAGGCACTGGGCTGCCAGGAGGGGGTGTGAAGCGGGCCTGAGCGGCGTGGTTAAAACAGTCTGTGGGTTTATGTGTGTGTACTGTGTAGTGGTGGTGGGGGTGGGCGGGAGTGAAGCACTGCGGCTGCAGTGCAGGGCTGAAAGAATGCCTGCAGAGCCATTGCCCCGTTGCCGTTACACACACGCACATGCACACGTACCATCCGCACCCATGCGCACCTTTCGGCCCCTGGGTATCCCTGTCCTTTCTTCAAAATCGCACGCACGCACGCGCGCACGCACGCACGCAGGCAAGGCGGGCGGCTTCCTGGCCCTGGACTGGAACGACTCCTCGCCCGTGGGCCCGCTAGCGCGCCTGTCGTACCGCCTGCACCCGCAGCTGGCGGCGGAGCTGCGGGAGCAGCTGGGGAGAGACGTGGGGTACCGCACCGTGCACACGTGGCAGGTGGGGCGAGCGACACGGTGACACGGTCACCGTGGGGAGTGGGGTTGCGTTCATGGTTAGGGTAATGTAGGAAGTGACGTCGGGGGAGGGTGGTTTGACGCGTGCCAGGAAGAAACAACAAGAGGTGTTGAAGCAGAGGCGTGAACGGGTATTGGTGTGTAGTGGGTTGTTTCGGTGTTAAGGAGGGTACCGGAGTAGCGATGAGCTCAGGCGCAAGCGAGCTTCGCCGTGTGGAAGTCGGTGCGTGCCTTCTTTTGTTGCCGCTAGAGATGCTGAGTGAGCGGCGCGCAGGCCTCTGCTCTACACTGGTCGTATAGAGTGCGCTGCCCGCGCCTCCACACACTTTGTGTGCGGCACGCGTCCCCCTTCTCCCGGCCGTACCCTCGCCGGGTTGGGCGGCCTGTTCGACTTCAATCAGAAACTGACCGTGTGCGTCGTTCTCAGGCCTCCTGCCCCTCCCTCCCTTCCTCCCTTACCCTCCCGCCCTAGGTGGTGGGCGTGGAGGCGGTGCCGGCCGGCGCCAAGGGCGGGCGGCTCCGCGGCAGTGAGGCGCTGCCGGACTGGGTGGACGGCAACGTGATGGGATCCAGCGTGAGTGTCGCAGTGCGCTCCAGAGGCTGAAGGGCTTGGGTGTGCCTGGTGGGGTGTGCCTGGTGGGTGTGCCTGGTGGGGTGTGCTGGTGGGTTGTGCCTGGTGCGGCAGGCCAGTAGGCCGATCCAAAGGAAACCGAGAGGAATATGGTGCTGGCGCCGAGTTCGATTGGCATGCGCCTGGTGGGGGTGGTGCGGACCAGCCCACATGAAATCGAGAGGTGTGCTGGTCTGCGTCATCTTATGCGTACCGTATCTCCATTCATGCGTAACGCGCCCAATCACGTCGCTTTCTCCTTGACACTTGACGGTCCACAGGAGATGGGCGACACAGACTCCACAGCGCAGGTGGGGTGGCCGGGTGGGTGGGTGCGTGGGTGGGTGGGTGGGCACACGGCCTGGGCATACTCGTTCTGCTGCTGCTGCACACCTCAAGCCCGTCGCATCACGCTGCACAATGCGCCCCTGCCCCCTGCCCCTCGGTACATTGGTAGGTATCGGTAAGTAACTCCGTCGCGTCATTGGGCGGGCTTTCTTTTCGTTTTTGAACACACACACACACACACACACACACACACACACACACACAGGTCCACCCGGCGCTGCTGACGCGCGCGCTGCTGGACGGCGCGGTGGCGGCGGGCGCGCGCCTGGTCACTGGCTGTGTGCAGGGGCTGCAGCTGGAGGCGGCGGGGGCGGAGGAGCAGGGGCGGCGGGTCACAGGTGCGGCCCGGGCAGCACAAACACGCGTGGGGCTGCAGTGGCGCAAGTCGCCCCCCTGTTCCGGGCCTTACAAAGCTATCGCAGGGCTCAGACGTAGGGACCGTGTGAGCGCGGAGGGGGGACCCGGTGACTGTGCCGGGCCTGTCGAACTCAACCACGCCCAGACGTCGCCGCGCGCCCATCCAAGGTTTTGGGCCTCATTAGTCACTGTGTGGGTTCAAACTAGCTGCTCCCGCCCAGGATCTGCGCCTCCACCCGCGCCTGTACCTGCTGGCTGCGCTGTGTGCGCTGTGCGCAGGTGTGGTGGTGGACGGCGAGGTGCTGCCGGCTGACGTGGCGGTGGTGGCGATGGGCCCTTGGTCCGACGCCGCCCGCGCCTGGCTGGAGGGAGCGGCCGCGCCCGGGGCCGTGCCGCACATCACCGGGTGCGTGCGTGCGTGCGTGCGTGTGTGTGTGCGTGCGTGCGTGCGGGTATGTGGTCGTGCGACCGTGCGTGCGTACATGCGTCCGGCCGTGCGTATTGGCGGGTGTAAATGTGTATGTTTGTGTATGGGTGTGGGTGCGCGAGCTCCGTGTATGCGTGATGCCAGCTGTTTCCCCTACACCACATGCGCCTCACCGACGCGCACGCACGCATGCATACACTGTACTCTGACTTCCCCACTCCGCACATGCAAACACACGTACACACGCGTGCACTCCACACGTCGCAGGCAAAAGTACCACAGCGTGGTGTTGCGGCCCGAGCAACCCGTCACCAACCACATGTAGGTGCTCTGGTGCTGCACGCCGCACGTGCACGGAGCAGCTTCGTGCTGCCGCTCAGTGGATCGCAGGCTTGTGTGTCGTGCGCCGTGTGCCGTGTGCGGCGATATCGACTGCTGTTTGACATTTTGTCTGCACGCGCGCTCCCGCATATGATACACAGGCTGTTCACCGGATTCAAATACGCATCAGGTGAGGTCGATTGCTTGGTTTTGCTGTTCCACCCTTGCATTGCTTGCCCGGCCTGAGCTGAGTACCGCGGGGTCGCCAACCGCGTGCGTCGTGAGCTTGCGAGGGCCGTCCGGTCGCCACTCGCCTCGCCACCTCCCCGGCGTACTCCCGCTCCCCCAACCCAAATCCCCAGGCCGTACGGTTGAACCCGAGGTGTATCCGCGCCCCGACGGCACCGTGTATGTCTGTGGGGAGCCGCAGGTGCGTGCGGGAGTACGGGCGGGAGCGGTTGGGTTATGGCGGCGGCGGTTTCAACATTGCTTGCACAGTGCATGCGCGTATGTATGTGTTAAAGAAACGAAACGAAACGAGACGAGGACTTACTTACCTCGTGTGTGTGTGTGTGTGTGTGTGTGTGTGTGTGTGTGTGTGTGTGTGTGTGTGTGTGTGTGTGTGTGTGTGTGTGTGTGTGTGTGTGTGTGTGTGCGCGCGCGCGTGTGTGTATGCGAACGCATGGCTTGGCTTTGAGTTTGTGCCCACGCCCATCCTAGTCTTCTATACCTCTTGTCCCCCTCCGCCTCCACCTCCACCTCCACCTCCACGTGCCGCGCTTCCCCTCACCCCACTGCCGCCACAGGCTCTGCCGGTGCCGCCCAGTCCGGCCGAGGTGGTGGTGGAGGGACAGCTCATCGACAACATCCGCCGAGTGGCGGGCAGCCTGGCGTCCTGTCTCAAAGAGGTGGGCGCGGCACGGGGCTGCAGGGGGCTGTGGGGTGGACGGGGGCGGCTGCAGGGCTGCAGGGCTGCATAGGAACGCGTGCGGGCATATGCGTGCGGCGCCGTCGATGCGGTGCGGGGGCCTTTCTTACTCAGTGCAGGCACTTGATTGAGCGGCGGCGCCCGGACTGCGGTACCTATCTGCCCTGAGAGCACCCACGCAAACCCCCTCCCCCAAACACCCCCAAATACCCTCAGGCCCCAGTGGAGGCGCAGCAGGCCTGCTACCTGCCGTGCGCGCCGGACTCGCTGCCTGTGATAGGGCCGGTGCCAGGCGTGGCCGGCGCGTTCCTTGCCACGGGCCACACCTGCTGGGGCATCCTGAATGCCCCCGCCACGGGGCTGGTGATGGCGGAGATGATTCTGGAGGGGAAGGCGAAGAGCGTGGACGTGCGGCCGTTTGCGCCGGCGCGCTTCGTGCGTGGCGCCGCGGGGGCGGGGGCGCGGCGGTAGGCGCCGATGTGGCTTTGGGGAAGCCGGAGGATGAGGAGACGATGCCGAGTAATGCTAGCAAGGCCACCAACGGCCATCGTTATTAGATGCTTACTGTCATATCTACGCACATTCTCCACGCGATTCCTGTAAAGCTGCGCAACCTCCGTCAACTACTGCATTCCGATTTGAATTATTTCTTCTGGCAGCCGGTGGGGCCTTTACTTACGTAGAGCGCATATGAAAACGCGCGATGCTAAGAATGGCCGCTGCGGTTTGGATTTTGGAGCCACAGTTGAGCAGTGGGCTCGCGCTGCTCGCCCGGTCGCTGCATGCAGATTACGGCCATTGCGACTGGAGCACCCCAAGCATGGTAAGATGGCATGCATGCATATTGGGGGGAGTGCTCCGAGTGTCCAACGAGCGGGCATGCACGGCGCCCCGCCGAGCACTCAGCGCACAGACGCTAGCAGTTTGCACGCATGCGGGGTTTACTTTACCAACGATGTTAAATGGTGGAGATAACCCCAACACTGGAACTTGGCCCGCCTGGCCTGGGCCCTGCATACTTTTAGTGCCGGGGCTGGATCGATTATTCCGTTGGGGACCTGCCCGGGCTAGCATGATGGGCGCTCGCAAATTTGGAGGGGCACAGCAGTCAGGGAAAGACGAGACGCCGGGAGATAGCGCGGCGGGCGCGGCGCGGCCATGTTTGTGCAGTACAAGGGCTGCTCCCAGTGAATGCTATCTAACGTTTTACAGATCATGCTTCAACCTAGGCGTGTTTTGGTCGAGTTGCAAGCGCATGCTGTAAAGGAGTCACGGAGCTTCAGCGAAGAACGCGTACGTCGTCCTAACCGTTATGAGTTCTGGTGTTTGCCATTAAGTGCGCTCCGGGCAGCTGTGCGCCGCGATCCATGGCGTCTAACAATCACTTTGCGCTTGCTGCTCATTATACTGCAGGCCAGGCGGGCCGGTTGGAAGGAATCGGGCGGGCCCTCCAGCTGTCAACCGCCGACTAGTGCTGGCCATCGGGCGGCCAGGCCGGATTGGCCCAGCGGCCCCCGCCCGCCTTTCCCAACCGGTTTTATATCAGCCCTCGTCCAACCTTTCCACTCAATTTGACCTTGGCCATTAAGGCCGACGCTGTCAAGGGATCGTTTGGGATCGGGGCAATCAGCACCGGCTCACGACGAAACCATGCATGCACGCAAGATGGGTGCCCTCGCGGTGCTCGCCGTCGCTTGCCTCGCGGCAGTGGCATCGGTTGCGCATGCGGCCGACACCAAAAAGCCCAACTTCGTGGTGATATTCACCGTGAGTATGCCGAGTAGACTGGGGGCCCGGACGGGGACGGGGACGGTTTTAGTGTCAGACGCAGGACGCCTCGGCGGCCTGAGACTAGTTCTCACATGCAACAAGCCTTATACAGCTTGTTGCCCTGGTTACCAGACTCTCTCGGACCCCAAGTCGCATCCTGTGCGGCGCTCGACTGGCAATCTCAGCTTCACTCGCCATCCTTTGTGATGCCAACTTCTTCTCTTGCCCTTCTGGCCTGTCCTTTCCTTGCCCCCGCAGGATGACCAGGACGCCATTCAGAACAGCACCCACCCGCACTACATGCCCAGCCTGCACAAGTACATCCGCTACCCGGGAGTGGAGCTGTCTCAGTACTTCGTCACCACCCCCGTGTGCTGCCCCTCGCGGACAAACCTGTGAGTCATCGCAGCGCAGTGGTCGGTGTCCCAAGCAACAGCGTCCACTGTCAAGATCAGATGGTGTCCCTTGTCTCCGTGCTTGCCTCCCCATCATGCCTGCGCCTGTGCGTGGCAATGTGTAAATGTGATGACCTGACCCGAGTCCATCCTTTCCTCCCCACCCTATCAGGTGGCGCGGCCAGTTCGCCCACAACACCAACTTCACCAGCGTGCTGCCTCCCTACGGTGGCTGGGCCAAGTGGAAGGGCCTGGGCATCGACCAGTCCTACCTGCCGCTGTGGCTCAAGGACCAAGGCTATAACACCTACTACGTGGGCAAGGTGAGCGAGGGAGGACGGCGGGCTGGTGGGGAGGCAGGGCCGTGGGGAACGGCAGGGTGAGGGCCTTTGCAGCCGGACATTCACATTTATTGTTGTCGTTTACCTCGCCCGGACCGCCTCACATCAGCTGCAAAGCTTGCTCCTGATGCCCGTTCTTATCGCCTCCCTCACCGCCTCCCGCCCGCCGCAGTTCCTTGTGGACTACTCCGTCAGCAACTACCAGCAGGTGCCCGCGGGCTGGGACGATATCGATGCCCTGGTCACCCCCTACACCTTTGACTACAACACCCCCGGCTTCAGCCGGTGAGCGGCTCCTATGTTGCTATAGGGTGGAATGGGTAGCGACTTGGCGCCAGTGGTAGCTGCCTTCTGCACCAGCTGGCAGTGGCAGTGGTCGTGGCAAACCTGCTTTCCGCCCCCAACCCACCTGCCCCTTGCATCTGATCCCCTTCCTGCCCTCCGCTGCTCCCTTCCTCCCCACCTGCAGCAACGGCGCGACCCCCAACATCTACCCCGGCGAGTACAGCACTGACGTCATTCGCGACAAGGGCGTTGCTCAGATCAAGTCGGCCGTGGCTGCCGGAAAGCCCTTTTACGCGCAGATCTCGCCCATCGCGCCGCACACCTCCACCCAGATTTCCACCAACCCCGCCACCGGAGTGTGAGTATCTGCATGAGCGCGGTCCTGTGTCCTTCATTTGGATCCTAGTGTCACGAATCACACGATCACGTGCACATGCCGTACCCGCGGTTGCAACCGCTTTTCTCCATCAGCACGTTGGGCCCAACCCGGCATGCGAGCAGCAACGCCGCATGCGTACGTGGCGCCGTATTTGATTGACCCTGTCGTACGCGCGCCGTGTGAAACACACACAGCACGCGCCCTTGCCCCCGAGCCTAGCCCCTGACCCCCGCCGTGCCCCGCCCCGCCCCGCCCCTTCTCTCCCACCACAGGACGAGGTCCTACTTCTTCCCGCCCATCCCCGCCCCCCGCCACTGGCAGCTGTTCTCCGACGCCAACCTGCCCGGCGGCACGCCCAACAAGAACCTTTACGAGGTGGACGTGAGCGACAAGCCCGCCTGGATCCGCGCCCTGCCGCTGTGAGTAACGACAGGAATAGTGGGCACACGTACGTGCATGACTTGCACACATGCACACGTGCTTACGAGTTGGCATGCTTCCCTTTGGGCTTGTGCTCATTGACACGTTTGATACGGTAGCCCGGTCGTTCAATGGTTCTGTTTCCGGCTCCGGCCCAAATCCTGCCCAACCCCAACCCAACTCCACCATTGGCCCAACTCCCTGCACCCACACAGGGCCCAGCAGAACAACCGCACCTACCTGGAGGAGATCTACCGCCTGCGCCTGAGGTCGCTGGCGGCCGTGGACGAGCTGATTGAGCAAGTCGGTGAGTGCATGGGTCCAGTCTGGCACGACTTGTGTTGCTGTGCCGGCGTGGCGTGTGGGTGCACAGCTTGGGCTGCAAAGAGCAGCCGTGTGCACCCAGGATTTCCACTAGCATTGCAACACCCGCGCGGCCCGTAACATCCCGTAACGTTCCCCTGCGCTGGTCCCCTTGCCTCCCTGCCCTCTCCTCCTGACCCCGTGCAGTCAAGACCCTGGATGAGGCGGGTGTGCTTGACAACACCTACATCATCTACAGCGCTGACAATGGCTACCACGTGAGTGCATGTTGTTCACATGTTGTGCATGTGTGTGTGTGTGTGTGTGTCTGTGTGTGTGCGCGCTCTTCAACGTGAATGCGTACACGGTCCTCGGCTGGGACCCTACAAAACACACCACGCGCACAAAACTTCTGTGCCGGTAGAAGTAGCTGCAGGCGACGGTGCCTCCTCGCCAGTCGCCTCGACCCATTCCTCCTCCCGCCACCCGCCCCTTTCCCGCACCACTTGCAGGTGGGTGCCCACCGCTTCGGCGCGGGCAAGACCACGGGCTATGAGGAGGACCTGCGTGTGCCCTTCCTCATCCGCGGCCCAGGCATCAAGGCCAGCAAGTCCGACAAGCCGCAGAACAGCAAGGTGCGGGGGGCGTGGGGGGCGTATGTGCAGCTGTGACTACGGCTGGGGCTGGCTGGGAGGCTGGGGGCAGGTTGGAGTTGCGGGGGTCTGTAGAGCTGGTCGTTCTTGTGCATCCACGCTCCATCCATACTCCCACTCATATATACACACACACACGCCCCCACAGGTTGGCCTGCACGTGGACTTTGCGCCCACCATTCTGAGCCTGGCCGGCGCCTCGCACCTGCTCGGGGACAAGGGGCTGGACGGCACCCCGCTGGGCCTGGTGAGTGGCGGATGGACGCGTGTGGGCATGGGGGTCGTGACCGGCTGACTGACGCCTGCTGACAGCGTGGAGGTGGCGTGTCGCGCTTCGCCACGGTTATCCTCTCTCTTGGGGCGCATCTTGGCGCCCCCACCTTTCCGACCCTGAGCGCTCGCCACCTCCTGCCCCTCGCTGACCTGTTGGCCTCCCTCACCACCCTCTCCCACCACGCACGCACCGTCACAGTACGCCAACGACGACGGCACTCTTCGCTCCGACTACCCTCGTCCGGAGCAGCACCGCCAGCAGTTCCAGGGCGAGTTCTGGGGCGGCTGGAGTGATGAGCTGCTGCAGAACCTCAGGTCCCAGCCCAACAACACTTGGAAGGTGGTGCGCACGTATGACGAGAGCAGCAAGCAGGGATGGAAGCTCATCGCGCAGTGCACCAGTGAGTACCGGTAGTTGGCAGGGCCGCTGCCAGGGCTGGGCAGAGTGTGCGTGGCACGGTGTGCGCCTGTCTCGCGGTTTCCACACACACGCACAATCCAGAGCCTACGCACACACACACGAACCCGCTTACCCCTGCCTTCCCGCGCTCGCCCCCTGTACGGCATACAGACGAGCGCGAGCTGTACGACCTGCGCAAGGACCCCGGTGAGCTGTACAACATCTACGACAAGGCCAAGCCCGCCGTGCGCAGCCGCCTGGAGGGGCTGCTGGCGGTGCTGGCCGTGTGCAAGGGGGAGAGCTGCTCCAACCCGTGGAAGGTGAGGCCTGGTCGGACAGTGTGTGCAGGGCTGCCGGCGGTTGCGTGTGGGCAACAGTGGAAACTCCAGTTGCATGCATGGGCACGAACCCATTCCCCTCCTCTGCCCCCGCCTACAGATCCTGCACCCCGACGGCACCGTCAAGAACTTCACCCAGGCACTCAACTCCAAGTACGACCGCATCTACAACGCCATCCGCCCCTTCACCTACAAGAGGTGCCTGCCGTACCTGGTGCGTTGCGCCGGGGGCTTGCTGTGTGGGTGGGGTGCGGGCACGCGACGCAGGCCTGCTACTGCTGACCTCCCCAGATGCAACACACACCCATCCCCGCTTTCAACCCCATGCCTCACTCACTCACTCACTCACTCACTCACTCACCCCCCCCCCCCACACACACACACACCCACAGGATTGGGACAACGAGGACAGTCAGTTCAAGACGCAGATCCGCGGCGCCAACCCCGCAGCCGGCGTGGGCCACCACCGCCTGCTCACCGCCGCCAGCGAGCGCGCCATCGCCACCCGCCGCCGCGCCCAGGCCGCCGTCAGTGCCGAGCTGGCGGAGCGGCCGGCTGTGTTCCAGGCAAAGGTCGAGGTGAGAGAAAGAGAGCAAGCGGGGGTGGGCCTTGTGGGAAGCGGGCGTGAGGGTGGGAGAGTGGGCTGTGCCGCGTTGGGGGCGCGCCGGGGCGGGGACGTGGATTCGACGGGATAGATTCGGCTCGTGTCGTTTGTCCTTGTGGCTCACTGTGTCGCTTGCACCCCAATCCAATCCACCCCCACAGGAGAAGTCGGTGCCGGTGCCCCAGGACATCCTGAAGGCCGACGTGGAGAAGTGGTTCGCCTTCAACAATGCCGAGTACTACCTGGCATAATATTAAACACAAAAGCGATCAAATGCAAGCGCGCATGGACATAGCGCATCGACCAAGCGCCACCATCGCTTGGGTTTCTATGATACGGTTGGGTTACGTATAATATATGGGTTTTGGACGTGGCCGCTTGGTCAGTAAGTGGTCCACGTGGTACTGCCGCGTGCGTGATTCCCCCCGAATGTATATTACGTTTCGATGTAAATGGGTGTTTCCACGGAAGTTACAGGCAAAGGTGCGTACATAACCCGGGATGCGATGAAGGTGCTCTGCCGTCGTGATCACGAGTGGGAGTGATGGAAGATACCGGCATGCATCTGCGTGGCGGACAGGCAATGTGGCAGGGGCATGGTTTGGACTGCGGAGCCAAATGTTTAGGCTGCTTGCAGAGAGTGTGTTACGGCGTTGGCCAACACCCCAAGGCGCAGCGTGCGCAGCTGGTAATCCAGGTCGGTGCTCTTGACGCGCTTTGGGTCGATAAGTGTGCAGCGGCCTTGACGCCGTGCTGTGAAGATTCAGCAATCTGATTATGCCCTGTGTAATACAGCGCACCGACCGGTCCCCGTGCTCCTTGCGTCCGGAGAGGTGAGGAGTCCGCGCGCGACCTCGCAATTTGACAGGGCTTTGGCCCAGCTATTGATTTTACACGGTCCCCCTACCTACCTACGTGCGGGCGCTGGGGTCCAGTGGTGTAGTCCTCCGCTCTGAATACGTAAGTACTTAGAAGCTGCGCGCGAACACGAGCGAATCGGCGTCCATTGGATCCCATTTCCCTTCCCCCAGACTCCATTTCCCCGATGAGGTGCTGGGCCCCAACTGACCCCGACCCCTCCGGTCCGCTAGTGGTCCGCAGGCCCCACGAATCCAGAGGCCTGCCCTGCCACAGCCGCGTGGTGGAGCCCATCTCCAACATGCGTGTGGGATAGCAGCATAACGCACAGTTGGGGCGGCACACAACCCCGCTCCAAGTGTGTGTCATGCCGTTAAGTGCATCCTGTCTAATGGTCCTGCTCCCAACTCCCAAGCCTGTGCGGGGTCTGCGGCGGCGTCTGCGCGGTGGCGGCGCCATCTCAAGGATTACTTGAAGAGTCCATATCAATTGAAGAGAGAATACGGTAGCTTGGGTCTTGGGATGCTACGTGACTCCTTCGTAGCGTCTGCCTACAATGTGTATGGCGTTACAGGGAAGCCCGCTTCGCCGGCTGCGGTGCTTTCTTGTCACGCGCACACGGCGTCACCCAGGGTAGGGTGATCGGCGAGCGGCATCAAAAGGACCCGTCGGTGGCTCGGTGCTCCGGCACCGCCAAGCCAGCACCCCCGCCTCCATATATAGTCAAGGTGTTGTGCCCACGACATTATTCAGTACGGTATGCCCTGCTCTGAAGCACACAGCATGTTTACAGGGCTTCGTTCCATGGCTCCATGGCACCACGCCGGGTACATACCTTTCTCAGTCTTTACCACGCGGCAGCAAGGCCGCTGCACAGTCCTATCTGCCAGCCAGTCAACATCCACGCAAGCCCACTTCTTTACCCAGCACCTCTTAACATACAGGCACAACAGCAGACCAAGTGACCAACCAGAGCTCCGCAGCTCAGAACACCAACGCAAGTTTCCAGCGGCGCACCGAACTACCGAGGGCGGCGCACAACACTCTTCGCAACCAAGTGGCCTAACCACTTAATTCCGCAATCAACAAACAAGTGACGGCGCGCATGCAATTAAGCGCACGTGAGCGCCATCTACGGATGCATGAGGCGCCTTATACCATTTCTTCATGGATCACGTCCCGGTACTCTTCTGTCCGACGCAATTGTGCGTGCATGTACCCACTGCTTTACCTTGTCATTAACCTACCCCAACACCACTCCAGGGGGGATCACGCACACGGCATTACCACGTGGACCGCTTACTGACCAAGCGGCCACGTCCAAAACCCACATATCAAACTTAGCCCAACCGTATCAAAGAAACCCAAGCCATGGTGGCGCTTGGTCGATGCGCTATGTCCATGCGCGCTTGCATTGGCTTTTATATAATATCGACCATCTAAGCCAGGTAGTACTCGGCATTGTTGAAGGCGAACCACTTCTCCACGTCGGCCTTCAGGATGTCCTGGGGCACCGGCACCGACTTCTCCTGTGGGGGTGGATTGGGTTGGGGTGCAAGCGACACAGTGAGCCAAAAGGACAAACGACACGAGCCGAACCTATCCCGTCGAATCCACGTCCCCGCCCCGGCGCGCCCCCAACGCCGCCCAGACCACTTTCTTCCACTGACGCCCGCTCCCCACAAGGCCCACCCCCGCTTGCTCTACTCTTTCTCTCACCTCGACCTTTGCCTGGAACACAGCCGGCCGCTCCGCCAGCTCGGCACTGACGGCGGCCTGGGCGCGGCGGCGGGTGGCGATGGCGCGCTCGCTGGCGGCGGTGAGCAGGCGGTGGTGGCCCACGCCGGCTGCGGGGTTGGCGCCGCGGATCTGCGTCTTAAACTGACTGTCCTCGTTGTCCCAATCCTGTGGGTGTGTGTTAGGCATGGAAATTAGTACGGGGCGGGGGTGAGCGTTGCATGTGAGAAGGTCAACAGCAGGCCTGGGCCGCGTGCCCGCACCCCACACACGCGGCAAGCCCCCGGCGCAACGCACCAGGTACTGCAGGCACGTCTTGTAGGTGAAGGGGCGGATTGCGTTGTAGATGCGGTCGTACTTGGAGTTGAGTGCCTGGGTGAAGTTCTTGACGGTGCCGTCGGGGTGCAGGATCTGTAGGCGGGGGCAGAGGAGGGGAATGGGTTCGTGCCCATGCATGCAACTGTAGTTTCCACTGTTGCCCACGCGCAACCGCCGGCAGCCCTGCACACACGCCCGACCAGGCCTCACCTTCCACGGGTTGGAGCAGCTCTCCCCCTTGCACACGGCCAGCACCGCCAGCAGCCCCTCCAGGCGGCTGCGCACGGCGGGCTTGGCCTTGTCGTAGATGTTGTACAGCTCACCGGGGTCCTTGCGCAGGTCGTACAGCTCGCGCTCGTCTGTGTGCCGTACAGGGGGCGAGCGCGGGAAGGCAGGGGTAAGCGGGTTCGTGTGTGTGTGCGTAGGCTCTGGATTGTGTGTGTGTGGAAACCGCGAGACAGGCGCACACCGTGCCACGCACACTCTGCCCAGCCCTGGCAGCGGCCCTGCCAACTACCAGTACTCACTGGTGCACTGCGCGATGAGCTTCCATCCCTGCTTGCTGCTCTCGTCATACGTGCGCACCACCTTCCAAGTGTTGTTGGGCTGGGACCTGAGGTTCTGCAGCAGCTCATCACTCCAGCCGCCCCAGAACTCGCCCTGGAACTGCTGGCGGTGCTGCTCCGGACGAGGGTAGTCGGAGCGAAGAGTGCCGTCGTCGTTGGCGTACTGTGGCCGTGCGTGCGTGGTGGGAGAGGGTGGTGAGGGAGGTCAACAGGTCAGCGAGGGGCAAGCAAGAGGTGGCGAGCGCTAGAGGGTCGGAAAGGTGGGGGCGCCAAGACGCGACCCAAGAGAGCGTAAGCGCGACACGCCGCCTCAACGCGCCGCCGCCAGGCGTCAGTCAGCTGGTCACGACCTCCCTGCCAACACGCGTCGATCCGCCACTCACCAGGCCCAGCGGGGTGCCGTCCAGCCCCTTGTCCCCGAGCAGGTGCGAGGCGCCGGCCAGGCTGAGAATGGTGGGCGCAAAGTCCACGTGCAGGCCAACCTGTGGGGGCGTGTGTGTATATATGAGTGGGAGTACGGATGGGGCGTGGATGCACAAGAACGACCAGCTCCACAGACCCCACAACCCCAACCTGCCCCCAGCCCCCCCAGCCAGCCCCAGCCGTAGTCACAGCCGCACATACGGCCCCCACGCCCCCCACACCTTGCTGTTCTGCGGCTTGTCGGACTGGCTGGCCTTGATGCCTGGGCCGCGGATGAGGAAGGGCACACGCAGGTCCTCCTCATAGCCCGTGGTCTTGCCCGCGCCGAAGCGGTGGGCACCCACCTGCAAGTGGTGCGGGAAAGGGACGGGTGGCGGGAGGAGGAATGGGTCGAAGAGATTGGCGAGGAGGCACCGTCGCCTGCAGCTACTTCTACCGGCACAGAAGTTTAGCGCGCGTGGTGTGTTTTGTAGGGTCCCAGCCGAGGACCGTGTACGCATTCAGGTTGGGAGAGCGCGCACACACACAGACACACGCGCACACACATGTGAACAACATGCACTCACGTGGTAGCCGTTGTCAGCGCTGTAGATGATGTAGGTGTTGTCAAGCACACCCGCCTCATCCAGGGTCTTGACTGCACAGGGTCAGGAGGAGAGGGGAGGGAGGCAAGGGGACCAGCGCAGGGGAACGTTACGGGATGTTACGGGCCGCGCGGGTGTTGCTTGCAATGCTAATGGAAACCTTGGGTGCACACGGCTGCTCTTTGCAGCCCAAGCTGTGCACCCACACGCCACGCCGGCACAGCAACACACGTCGTGCCAGACTGGACCCATGCACTCACCGACTTGCTCAATCAGCTCGTCCACGGCCGCCAGCGACCTCAGGCGCAGGCGGTAGATCTCCTCCAGGTAGGTGCGGTTGTTCTGCTGGGCCCTGTGTGGGTGCAGGGAGTTGGGCCAATGGTGGAGTTGGGTTGGGTTTGGGCAGGATTTGGGCCGGAGCCGGAGACATGATCATTGAACGCCCGGGCTACCGTATCAAACGTGTCAATGAGCACAAGCCCAAAGGGAAGCATGCCAATTCGTAAGCACGTGTGCATGCGTTCACGTTACGCACGTACGTGTGCTCATTATTCCTGTCGTACTCACAGCGGCAGGGCGCGGACCCAGGCGGGCTTGTCGCTCACGTCCACCTCGTACAGGTTCTTGTTGGGCGTGCCGCCGGGCAGGTTGGCGTCGGAGAACAGCTGCCAGTGGCGGGGGGCGGGGATGGGCGGGTAGAAGAAGGACCTCGTCCTGCGGTGGGAGAGAAGGGGCGGGGCGGGCCACGGCGGGGATCAGGAGCTAGGCTCGAGGGCAGGGGCGCGTGCTGTGTGTGTTTCATACGGCGCGCATACGGCAGGGTCAAGCACGGCGCCACGTACGCATGCGGCGTTGCTGCTCGCATGCCGGGTTGGGCCCAACGCCCCGCCGGGGAAAGCGGTTGCAGCCGCGGGTACGGCTGGTGCACGTGATCGTGTGATTCGTGTCACTAGGATCCAAATGAAGGACACCAGGGCCGCACCCATGCAAACACTCACACTCCGGTGACGGGGTCGGTGGAAATCTGGGTGGAGGTGTGCGGCGCGATGGGCGAGATCTGCGCGTAGAAGGGCTTTCCGGCAGCCACGGCCGACTTGATCTGAGCAATGCCCTTGTCGCGAATGACGTCAGTGCTGTACTCGCCGGGGTAGATGTTGGGGGTCGCGCCGTTGCTGCAGGTGGGGAGGAAGGGAGCAACAGAAAACAAGAAGAGGATAAGATGCAAGGGGCAGGTGGGTTGGGGGCGGGAAGCAGGTTGGCCACGCAGCCGTTGTCCGGCAGCAGAGACGGCAGCTGGTTCAGAGGGCAGCTACCACTGGCGCCAAGTCGCTACCCTATCCACCCTATGGCAACATAGGAGCCGCTCACCGGCTGAAGCCGGGGGTGTTGTAGTCAAAGGTGTAGGGGGTGACCAGGGCATCGATGTCGTCCCAGCCCGCGGGCACCTGCTGGTAGTTGCTGACCGAGTAGTCCACAAGGAACTGCGGCGGGCGGGAGGCGGTGAGGGAGGCGATAAGAACGGGCATCAGGAGCAAGCTTTGCAGCTGATGTGAGGCGGTCCGGTCAAGTCTCACAGCAACAACAACAAGTGTGACTGTCTGGCTGCAAAGGCCCCTCCCTCTGCCATTCCCCACAGCCCTCCCGCCCCACCACTCCGTCCTCCCTCGCTCACCTTGCCCACGTAGTAGGTGTTATAGCCTTGGTCCTTGAGCCACAGCGGCAGGTAGGACTGGTCGATGCCCAGGCCCTTCCACTTGGCCCAGCCACCGTAGGGAGGCAGCACGCTGGTGAAGTTGGTGTTGTGGGCGAACTGGCCGCGCCACCTGATAGGGTGGGGAGGAAAGGATGGACTCGGGTCAGGTCATCACATTTACACATTGCCACGCACAGGCGCAGGCATGATGGGGAGGCAAGCACGGAGACAAGGGACACCATCTGATCTTGACAGTGGACGCTGTTGCTTGGGACACCGACCACTGCGCTGCGATGACTCACAGGTTTGTCCGCGAGGGGCAGCACACGGGGGTGGTGACGAAGTACTGAGACAGCTCCACTCCCGGGTAGCGGATGTACTTGTGCAGGCTGGGCATGTAGTGCGGGTGGGTGCTGTTCTGAATGGCGTCCTGGTCATCCTACGGGAGCAAGGACAGGACAGACCAGAAGGGCAACAGGGGAAGTTAGCAGACGCAAAGGATGGCAGGGAGGAACCGGTTCGGCGATAAACACCCCGTTCGTAAACCCAGATAGATGGCCTCAGTCTGACAGCTAAAACCGTCCCCGTCCCCGTCCGGGCCCCCAGTCTACTCGGCATACTTACGGTGAAGATCACCACAAAGTTGGGCTTTTTGGTGTCGGCCGCATGCGCAACCGACGCCACTGCCGCGAGGCAAGCGACGGCGAACACCGCGAGGGCACCCATCTTGATGGTTTCGTCCTGAGCCGGTGCTGATTGCCCCGATCCCAAACGATCCCTTGACAGCGTTGGCCTTAATGGCCAAGGTCAAATTGGGAGATACGACGACAGACCGACATACGCGGGCCGATATAAAACCGGCCGGGAGAGGCGGGCGGGGGCCGCCGGGCCAACCCGGCCTGGCCGCCCCGTGGCCAGCACTAGTAGTCGGCAGTTGACATCTGGAGGGCTCGTTGATTACTTGCAACCGGCCCGCCTGGCCTGCAGTATAATGAGCAGCAGAGGATCAGACATCATAAATCGCAGCGCACAGCGGCTCGGAGCCTACCAGCGCTCCCTGTCATGGCTGGCAAGCACATCATGGTTATGTCGAAGTGCGCGTTCTGCGCTTGACTCCTTTGCAGCATGCGCTTGCAACTCGACCAAAACACGCCTAGGTCGAAGCATGATCTGTAAAGCGTGAGACAGCATCCACTGGAAAATGCCCTTGTACTGCACAAACACGGCCGCGCCGCGCCTGCCGCGCTTACTCCCGGCGTCTCGTCTTTCCCTGACTGCTTTGCCCCTCCAAACTTTGCGAGCGCCCATCATGTAAGACCGGCCAGGTCCGTGATAAATAATTTCTCCAGCCCCCGCACAAAAATTATGCAGGGCCCAGGCCAGGCGGGCCAAATCCCAGTGTTTGGGTATCTCCACCGTGTAACGTTGTTGACAAAATCACCGCGCGTACAAGCGGCTAGCGTCTGTGCGATGAGTGCTCGGCGGCGGGGCGCCGTGCATGTCGCTCGTTCAACATTCTGAGCATCCCCCAAACTCCAAAGGAGCATAAGCATCCATGCCATCCTACCATGATGCTTGGGGTACTCCGCCCCTTCCGCCGGCGTCAATCTGACTTGCTGTAGAATAGCAGCAACCAGGCGAGCAGCGCGAACCCCCACCACACAGCACCACAGTGGGCATTGGCATCGCGCGTTCTAATAGTTTTCAGTCAAATACAAGCCAAAGATGTCATCGATAAAGAAGGAATAATACGTCAATTTCAAAAGGCCAGCATGTGGCAGCTTGACTCTCTTGAGCTATAATGCAAGAAGCAAGGACCCCAGTATTATGTGCGTTGACATTACAGTAAGCAACTAACATCGGTGAGCTATCCTTCCGCACCAACTGCACCTTGAGGGTCACCCCCTAACGCAGCGTCCGACCCCATGCTGCCTCCGGCCCCGCCGGCGCAAACGGCCGCACGTCCAGAATCATCTTCACCATCACCAGCCTCGTGGCGGGGGCATTCAGGATGGCCCCATGGCAAGAAAGGCGGCCATATTGCTCCGCACCACTGCCGCGAGTGCGGCGCCCAACCGACAGCCGCCATCACCCCTGACCGCCTAGACCGCCATGAATCCATGAAACTGAGGAGCGGCCGCCCAGGCACCCACATGGTGGCGTGTTGCACTGCGTTCCGTCATTACGTGGCCCGGCCTATGCTCTCAGCTGGCCAGCTAGGCCACTTAGTGGATAACACACATCCACCCAGGCCCTGGGCCCAGGGGGCATCTTGAGGGCGCAGAGGCTGACCGTTGAACATGGGTTCTGGCGTGGCTCACGCCTCGCGCCCGCGCCCGAGCATGTAGTGCATGGCTAGTGCAGAAACACAAGCGCATGCTAGTGCGCATGACGGCTGATACCGTGTCGCTCCCACACACACTCTGTGTCTCTGTCCTGCGTGTGTCCTTCCCTTGTGCTCTCTAACACACGCCCGCCGCACACCTGCTGCCGGGCGCACAGGCGGACGATCCGAAGATAGATGCACCAAACACAGCTACCGCAACCCACGCCCAGAATCCCACCTGACATACCGCCCTCGCATGGCCGCACATTCTATCTACACAACCTGCAAGGCTGCAAGGCCAACCGACAGTCCGCATTACACACCTAGTTGACCATGGTGCATGCGCCGCGTCTTCACCAGCCTCGTCATATGCGAAGCGCTCTCATGCAAAAAAGTACACGCGCAATATGCTGAACACGTGTCCACCAGTAGATTCTAGCAACCCACATGACCTTTCCTTCGCGGTACTCCTACCTCCTCACTCCACCGCTCAGTGCTTTAAACATTTGAATCATTACGAAAGTGAGTACATGGATTGTCTTCGTTTGCCCGTGTATCCCGCCCCAGCTGTGTGCTTGTTGCGCCCACTGCGGCTTCATCACGTGTAACCTCCATTCAGTGCTTCAGCGGCCCTTTGGGCCTTTCACCCTCATATGCTTGGTGTTAACTCCCACTGCGTTTCAATCAAAGTGTTGCTGCCCGTCCCCTCGTGGTTCCCATCTCACGGAAGTAGTACATTCACATGTTGCTGAAAGCAGTGTCATTAGTCTCGCACAGGCATCGACGTATCACTTCGTCCGACACAATTGCAAAACGCTTTCTCTAACTACAACAATGGCGGTGCATACCTGCCGCTGCTACTGTCGCCGCCGCCTCTGCGGCTGCGGCTGCTGCTCCAGCTGCTCCCACTCCGCAAGCAGCCGCAGCAGCTTGAACTTGTGTGTATCGGTGCCCGAGCCCTGAAGCCGCGACGGAACCACCTCCAGCTCAATCTCACACTCAGCCGTCGGCTCCGGCGGCGGCGCAGGCGGGGCCGGCGCAGCCGGCGGCGACTGCATCCCCAGCGCCGCCGGCGGCGCAGGCGGCGGCGGCGGCGGAGCCGCCGTCAGGGGAATGCTCTTATTGTTTGCGGGCCCATCCCAGCCCCAATGTGCCGGGTCGTAGAGACGCACGACCGCCTCTGCCACCACGGACACGCGGTGCCGGTCCCGCCACTCGCCGCCGCCGTCTATGGCGCCCTGCAGCAGCGTCATGTCACACAGGCAGCCGCCGCGCAGCGGCTGCTGCGGCTGTTGCTCCTGCTTCGCCCCGGGGGCTGCGCCACCGCCGGGTGATGCCGACCCAGATGCCACGGACGGCGGCAGGCAGCGCAGCAGCGCGGAGCCCATGTGTAGGTAGGAGGTGAGGTAGGACACACGCAGGGAGGCCATGTGACGCCGGTAGCGCCACAGCTGCAGCCCCGGCAGCCGCACCGCCAGCCTGGCGCCGCTCCTCAGCGCCGCCCAGCCCGGCTTGACCTGGATGGACGTCGCAAGGGTGCGCGTGTGAGGTGTGCAGAAGTGGTAGGGTACGGTGTTTCCTAACACACACACACACACACACATACATACACGCACACAGGCGGCCGCTGCGCACCTTGCTTGTGTTGCCGTGCAGCTGGTACTGGCTGAAGTTCCAGCCGCTGGTGGCCGGCAGCACCTGCAGCTGCGTGGCGGCGTCGCCGTCGGTGGCGGAGAAGAACTGGGCGCTGCCGCGCGTGACGGTCAGGTTGGCGGACACGGCGGCGCGGCTGGCGGGCTCCTGCGTGCGCGCGTTCATGTGTGCGGGGTTGGGTGTTGCAGGGTTGGTTGGTGGTAAAGTTGGGAGACGGAATTCGAGCAATCAAGTGCGAGTGACGGAGCACCAGACAGACAGCGGAAAGGGCCGCGGCATGATCGCCGCAACATACGCAATCGCACACACACGCACACACACACAATCACAATCACACACACACACAATCACAATCACACACACAATGCCGCACCAGGAACAGGCGTGTGGGCGGGCGGCCAGGCGGGCCGTGTGCGGGGTGGTTCGCGAGGTGGTTCTGGGCGTGCACCAACAGGTTCATGATGGTGTCGGCGATCAATACCTGTGGGGGGCAAGGGAGGTAAGGCAATTGCGAGCGTGCGCGCCGGGATTTGTGGGGAAGGATGAGATGCGTGCGCGCCCCGGGCCCGTGTCAGAGGGTGTGCGAGTGGATGGAGCGTGTGTGTGTGTGGAGGGCTCGCAGCTGACGTGTATGAGGTAGGGTGCATCGATAACGCGTCCGGCCGCAAGACAGTTTGCCCGTCCGTGAGCCAGAGCCGCAGCCCACCACAACCCACCACGGCACGGACACCCGCCACACCCACACCGCGCGCGCTCCACATCACACCGCAGCTCCTAAACAAGCAACCGCCCATCCACCCACCCACCCACACGCCCACCCACCTGCCCCAGGTGTGCGGGGTGCGAGGCGTCCAAATGCAGACTGGCCAGGAACTGGCACTGACTGAAGCCGTACATGCGGCTGTCGCGCTCCATGGCCCACAGCAGGCCGCGCCACGACAGCACAGACAGACCGTACCTGCGGGCAGGTGAGGCGGATGAGGCGGCGGAGTGGTGGTGGAGTGGTGGTGGAGTGGCGGTGAAGTGGTGGTGGAGGGGTGGTTGTGGTCATGATGACCTTGGTAAACGCATGCAGGTGGGGTAGCAGTTCATGTGGAGAACGGAGTGATTCCATCTCCGAAGTATGAAGTGTTGAGGAGGGGAGGTGGGCCAACCCCATCCGTGCCTCCGGCGCGCGTGTGCCCCGGCGGCCTACTGGATCGCATGCAAGGACTGCGCGTGCCCTGTGCGGGTGCTCGTTCCCTTGCCTTGCATCTTGCTCCACGCTTAGCCGCCGCATCGGTTGCCCCGGCCCCTATCTGGGTCACAACCGCCGCGTGATTCGCTCCACGGCTCGATCCCCTCCAATCCGCCCCCCCCCGCTGTCGCCGCGCCCCCGGACTTGTAATGTAATCACTCGGTTCTCCATGAATGATGGCGACAACCCCCCTTCCCCCCCTTCCCCACTTTCCTCCGCACGTACGCACCAAGCGCCCAGGCGGTAGGTGACGTCCTCATTCCGCGCCCGCACCACCTCGCCGTCTGTGTTGATGAACTTAGGCTCGCGACAGATGTCGCCGCTCCGGCACTGCGGCTCGCCGTCCCAGCAGCCGAACCCTGTGCGACGAAAGCAAACGGGGAGAGGGTTCGCTATATCACACTCTTTGCGTTCCTTGCGTTCCGGGATTGTTGGCAGCAACCCCTCCCCCCTTTCCATGTCTTCTTGAACGAGCGAACACGCAAGCGACCGAGGTCCTCCTCACCGTCCCAGAGCATGATGCCCGAGTTCCAGATCAGCACCGCCGGCAACGTGCCATTGCCGTGCTCCTCAAACTCCACCAGCAGCCGCTCCAATCCAGGGCCCTGCCGGCGCGAGCAACGGTTGTAAGTTCGGTTGTAAGTTCGGTTGTAGGTTTGGAAGAAGGCAGCTGCTGTGGGTCCCGCGCGCGTTGCCCGTGCGGGGCTTCGCAATCAGCAGCGGCCTCCGTTAGTTGTGTATGCGCCAGGGGGGGGGTACGAACTAAACCTCCAGACCCCATGTCCCAAAACCTCCCGACCCCCCCTCCAGACCGACCGACCGACCCCCACCACCGTGCAACCCCTCAAAACCCCCTCAAAACCCTTTGTTTTTTAGCCAGGTCGGTGTCAATCGACTGCTCTCGGTGAGCTCTACAATTGTATACCTCCGGTTCAGCTGGAGGCACAACTTGACTTGCAGCCATGCCACACATGTCCATGTGTCCATGGCCAACCACCGACCCTTCTGTCAGAATACCGGGGCGTGCGCTTAAGCTTACAATTGCGCTGTACATATGATGTTTGGGATTGTGTGCCGGAAGAGATTGGTCGACTTTCTGCCGGGATCATGTGAAGAATCCCGGGATTCATGCCACGCTCGATGGCCGGCGGTAGCCTTCTCGCCATGACCCACACCAAGCCTTGGCCGTTACAAGTTAGCATCAGTTCGCATAGTCTCCATGGCACTAGTGAGAGACGCTCGAGTGGGGCTCTACGCTACTACGATGCCGATGTGGACGGACATGCGGCCGCTTTCCAGAGGCCAAACGTTCTGCAAATGCTTTAGTATGTGCGTGGTAATGTGTGCTAGTGCTTGTGCTAATGGGCGGAGCGTTTAGAGGGGCGTTTAGGGCGCGGAGACGAAATCTGGCAGTCCCACCCACATCCGCGTGACGAAACCTTGGGGACCCCCGACCCCGACGACCGACCCTGAACTTTGAGGGCCCATAACTTTGCAATTACTACCCTGATTGAAACTCTGAAAGTGGATTTGGAGTCCTCTCGTCAAGCTCTTTCGTTTTAGAACATGGGGCCTTTCCCAGTCGAAACTACCCCCCCCCCTGTATGCGCAGCCCGCCTCACCATCTCGCCATATTCACACACCTGAGGACCCATGCAGCACACCAGCTGACCAGCACCTCAGCGCCTTCCCGGCAGCCCAAACTCAAGCAGGTGAGCAGGCGGCCAAGCACGGACGCAAATGCACACGCACACGCACGCACCGCGGCGCGCGCGTCTATGTTCTCCAGCAGGATTATGTCGAGGTCGTGTGGGAGGTACTTCTGGATGTCTTGACGCGTGTAAAAGTCCACGCCCTGGCAGAGCACGATGGTGTGTGGGGGGTGCGGAGGTGATGTTGATTTGCGTAATATGAGGACAAAGGGATACAAGACAGAAGGCTGCAAAGATTAGGGTGGGGTGTCGGCCGAATGGAAGCCGCAAAGGGATGGACCGCCCACACGCCATCGCCCCGCTTGCCTACTCTGTCGTTTCGTCCCCCTTCCCTCTGTCTTTGACAACAAACGGTATCCACAAACGGATATACGTGGGGGGACAGATGCCGTGTGCCCTCATTTTGTGCATCGCCGCCCAGCACCACACCCACTATCCATGCCATTAGCTCCTGACCCACCACCCACCCACCCAGGCACCCACCCGCCCGCCCATCCACACCCACCCACCCACCCACCCACCCACCATCACCCACGCACCCACCCACCATCACCCACCTACCATGCCGCTGAGGCCCATGTTCATCAGCAGGTGGCCCTGAGCCCCCGGCGGCCGAGGCCACGTGGCGTTGATGGTCTGGTGGTGGGGAGTGCGGGTTGGGGCGGTTGTAGCGGTTGGCTTGACATTAAGACGGCGCCGCAAGGCAGCAGCTCGTCTACTGCACCGGAATGGCAAAAGCCAAAAACCGGTGTTCGGTTGCCATTTCGCAATGCAAACCCCCGCTGCCCACGCCCGCGCCCGCGGTCGTCCCCGCACCCGCCCGCACCGCACCCGCACCTACACGCATACACACACAATGCCAACACACACAGACACACAGACACGCACACACGCCACGCATGCAGCCGCACCTGCATCACGTAGTTGGCCCAGCCCAGGTACCAGCCCGCCTGCCGCGCGCGCACCGCGTTGGCCTTGAGCGCGTCATCGCCCTGAGCGTGTGCGTGCGCGCCGCATGACGGCACACACAAGTCAGACGGAGGCCAGCAGGAAGGCAGGACTGTATGAGCGAAGACAACGGACGGGGCCGGCACTTCACAGCTCCTGCTCCTGCGCATGCTCTCACCATGAACTCCCCGGGGTCGAATTCGCCGCCCTGCATGAAGCCAGCCGCCCTCAGGTCCGCCGTGCCGCCAAAGTAGCCGCCAAAATCCTGTGCACGTACGTGAGCATAGTCATGCTACATGCGAGAGGGTCCTCATGCGTGCACATGTGTGCGTGTGTGTATGTCCGTGCGTGTGTGTGTGTGTGTGTGTGTGTGTTTGCTATGGCTGCTATGGCCCGGCTATCACGGCTTAGCCGTCAGCCACTGCTCTATCTCCACCGTGTGGTGATCCGTGTGAGTTTACAAAAAATGGTGCTCGCCTTGGTGACGGACGAGCCCAGCGCCGCCACTTTGAGGCGGCCGCCGCGATCTAGCTTGTCGAACACGCTGCGCCACTGGCCCAGGCCGCTCTGGATGATGGCCCCGTCCAGGTCGTGGCGGTGCCAGAACCTGGTGACGAGAGCAACGGGGCGGAGCAGGGGGCGGGGCGGGGCGGGGGCAGGGGGTGGGGCAGGGTTATGGGGTTGGATGCGGAAACAGACGGAGGGCGGGGTGGTACTGGGTCGGGAAGGAACCTGGGCGGCAGGGGCCGGGGTAACTGGGTCGGATGCGGAAAGAGCCCGAACGCGGGGTGGGAACTGGGTCGGACCAGGCAGCGGAGGCGGGAGCGGGCAAGGGAGCGGGTGCGTGAGCGGGTGTATGGAATTGGTTCTAATGAACACAGCTAGGGCCAGCAGGGCTCTCACGGCTGGCTGCCAGCTGTTGACATGGCTACATGGCTTTTGCTCCGGGTGATTTGCCATTGGTCGCTGCAACCGCAGGTTAGTAGTGATGGGGCCGCGGAACGACGGCACGCTTCTGTTCACACGCCGAACTGGTGCGACGAAGTCGAACGCTGCCCAGGCCGAGGCTCCGTGGCGAGAATACCTATCGTACATAGAAACTCTTCTGCCCTTAATGTCCGTGTTTAGTGGATTGCTCGCGGTCGCGCGGGGACCATGGAACACCAAAAGCCAAATCGACGGCCCCAGTATTCCCTCAGACAAACGAAGCCGTCCGAGAGTCTAGGACGGCTACCGACTCAACGACATCGGTCTAACGCTTCGAGAGAAGTCCGACCGGCAGCGCTAATTCGCGGTCGCGAACGTCTGTCCGCCTGCCCAGGACTTACCTATCACGCAGGAAGAAGTGCAGGGCGCTACTATTCAGGGAGGCCCCTACATACTTCCACCCGCGTTCTTCCCGCGGGAGGGAGACTGCGTTCATGACCGGTGCGAAGACCAAGTACAGCGCCAAGGCAGGCAGCGCCTGGACCATGCGTGCAATATTTATGGTGGTCATCCTTCATCGACCCGTCCTCGGGTGGGAAAGTATGCTCGCGGGTTACGAGCCCAACCACTGTCAGCCGTAAGAACAGGTAAGGGCTATCATTTGTACATATGAACGCTTAAGCAAGTTTTCACTGGCAACTTCACACACAATATCATGGTGAACGACGTCGATGTTGGGACCATCGTGCTCCGTCGTCCTCCCCATCCGATGCGGGCCCCAACCGGTCGTCCCGGTCACAGCCCGCCAGCAAGCAAGGCGAAGCCAGTGACTCGTCGATACAGTAACTCCAGTGCTCAACCAGCCGCGCGCTCATGCCGTGACGTCTCAACTTGATTGTTAGATGTTAGGGTATGGGAACACGCTGCACACTACCGGTACGGGACTACGCCCTCACAACGCTTTCAGGCGGCCCCTGAACATAGAAATGTAAGCTAGTGTGAATGCAAATGCAAGACGCCGCCGAGTGCTCCAGGCTAGCAAGATATTCAGAGCCCCCCGGCAACTCCCCTGCTGCCCTGTTGTCTTGCAAGCAACCGCAGTGATTGTCATGCGCAATCCAGTCCGTGCCGTATGTGCAACAGTGTGTGCGTGTGTTGTGGCGACCGCACCATCTATCACCCTAGCTCAGCCGCGCCCGACGGTCACCACACGCCGTACACATGACCTTCAGACTTGCCCAAGCAGCGACCTGCAGCAACCAGCCAGGCGGGCTCTCAGTGCCCGCCCCACGCCTTGAGCTAACTTACATGGGTGCTTCGTACACGACACAGTACCCGCAGTGCTGATACTGACCAAGCATACCGGTGCGCATCAAGCAGCGCAAGTGCAAAATAAAGCCGCCGCACAGCAAGCGCAACTCTGAATACCAAAATACGGCACGCAGCTTACCATTATCATTATCAACTGCATGGCGTTTCAATGCACAGTCGCAGTCTTGCCCCAACCTGCCCTCCATACATGCATCGGCCTCAGGGAAGCCGTGGCAAGGGAAAGGTGGGCTGCGCCCAAGCCAAGACAACAGACCAAACCGCAATAAATCACCACCACACCTGGCGCCGCTACGCCTGTGCCGTCCTGTCAGGGCGGTGCGACTGTGTATTGACCAGGGCTTTGCGCGACAGCTGGATCACCGCCAGAGTCACGCCGCCACCTCGCTAGTGACGTCGATAACACTTGCCGCCACAAAAAGAGAGAGACTGGAGGCCCCAACAGACACACAAGCTATTGCCGTGTGCCCTCACGCACGGGCTAGAGGGCGGTTACGGCCCGCATCTTCGATGCCCGCCACCGCCACCGCCGCACACGAGCGGCCCTACCAGCCGCCGCCCCGACTTGCATGCACGGCTAACCCCCCTCCCCCCGCCTCGCTGTAAAGCATCACCTGAGCACACCGCAACGTTTGTAAGCAGTTAAACGAGCTCATCTCTGCATCCGATATTCCTAATTTTCCTGCGATGGGGACCTGTGCTCAGGCACCGCCGGCAGCAATGCCGGCTGCTGCGCCGCCGCCGGCGACGGCGTTTGCACAGCCGCGGGCGCCGGCGCCGGAGCTGGCGCTACTGCCGCCTCGGGTGCCGTGCTACTGCCAGCGCCCCCAGCCAGGCTGACGGTTGCTCTCCCCGCTCCGACGGCCATGGCGGCGGCGGCGGTGGGCGGCCCCGCTGGGGTGTGTGCGCTGGGCGAGGCAGCCCCGTGTTGCGAGTGCGCGTGCGGGTGCACTAGCAGCTGCGAAGGGCAGCGGCGGGCAGTGGGTGGCAGTGGAGGGCAATGGAGGGCAGTGGGTGGCAGTGAAAGAACGGGACACAGGCGTTGCGGGGCATTGTGCGCGGGTTGTGGTTGGGGGTTCCGGCCACGCGGCCTAACATGGCAGTCATTGACATCCTCCTCTCACCTTCGCCAGTTTGGTGTGCATGCGCTCAAACCCGCCGACGATTCGGTGCCCGTTGTTCATCGTCCGCAGCCGCTGTAGCACCGAGCCAGTCCGCCGCATGCTACTACCACCGCCACCGCCGCCGCTGAACGAGCCGCCGCCGCCGCCGCCGTCACCGCCGGGTACGGCCCAGCGGGCGCGCGTCGGCGGGCCGTCCGCCAGCTCCACCTCCACCGCAGCAGGCGGCGGCGCCGCCGCCACCATGGCCGGCGCCGCCGGCGCGCTGGACTCCGGTCCAGCCGGCGCCGCAGCCGCCACAATAGCAGCCGGCGGCGCCGCCGGGCCGTCCCCGCTCCCGCTGCCGCTCCCGCTCCTGCCGTACCCATTCCCGCTGCCGCCACCGCAGCCGCCGGTCTGCTCCTCCCACTCGCCGATCCCGCTGCCGATCTCAGCGCCGCCGCCGCCGATCCCCCCGCCGCGCCGCTCCTCCGCCTGCTGCGCCTGCTGGCGGGCCTTGCGCTCCAGTGCTGCTGAGGCTCGCTGCAGGTCGGCGACGGCGCGGCTGGCCGCCACGTCGGCCTCGTGCTTGGCGGCCAGGGCGCGGCCGTACTTGTTGGGCAGCGGGTCTGTGGCGCGCAGCCGCAGCACCTGTGGGCGTTGGAAAGCATCGGGGCAGGAAGTGTTGTTCTAGACCTCGCGCGTGTTCCTCCATACGGTAACTGACATGGCGTCCGTTCCGGATACGGGGATGTGGGTGAAATCAGACAGCCTTTACCCCCCCCCACTCCCTGGGGACTCACTGCACGACTGCATCGCATACACAGTCGTGGCACTTTTCCCTGCGCTCTCTCTCTATCACACACACACACACACACACACACATACACACACTCACACACACACACACACACACATACACACAGTCAGTAAGTAACTCCGGCGCGCCGTCTGGGCGGGCTTCGTTTTGTTGTTTTTTTCAACACACAGTCACACACACACACACACACATACACACACACACACACACACACACACACACACACACACACACATACACACAGTCAGTAAGTAACTCCGGCGCGCCGTCTGGGCGGGCTTCGTTTTGTTGTTTTTTTCAACACACAGTCACACACACAGTCACACACACACACACACACACACACACACACACACACACACTCACTCGCACACACACGCACGACCACTCGCTCACCTCCAGCAAGTAGGACGCCGAGCCGCCGTTCCACAACACGGTGATGAAGATGATGTAGAACGTCACCGTCTTCATGACCTGCACGTCGGTGTGCATGTGTGTGTGTGTGTGTGTTAAGTTTGGCAAGGTGTGCATGTGTGTGTGTTGTGTTTGGCACAGTGTTCAGTCGAGTGTCACAGGTACATGCGCAGCGGCGGCCAGGCGCCTGCCAGCAATGCCTCAAGTTCCCCCAGCCACCGTGCACGCACGCACGCCCCCACGATTCCTTGACTCTTGGGACTTTTTACGCTCGGGCATAACCCCCCCCCCACACACACACACACACACAGACGCACCTCTCCCGCGTCGCCGTAGCTGTCCGCCGCCTCCACCGCCAGCGCAAATGCCATGGCGCCGCGCAGGCCTGTGCGTGTGCATGTTGGGTGCGTGTGTGTATGTGTGTATGTGTGTGTGTTTGTATGTGTGTTATGTGCGGCAATGAGCGCGTGATGAACAAACGGGCAGGGCCCAAGCACCACATCTCCATTCTCCAGTCCAGCAACAACCCAGCACTGCCAGCACAGCCCGCCACACCCCACCCCACATCCCCCTCCTCCCTCCCCCCCCAGCACGCACCGCTCCACCACATCATGAACTGCTCCTTCTGCGTGATGCGCCGCTCAATGGGCCGCAGGCAGTTCACCAGCAGTGACAGGGGGTAGATGTTGGCGGCGCGGGAGGCGGCCAGCGCGATGAGGCACAGCGCCTGCAGCCAGGGGGCGGAGGGAGGAGGACGAGGAGGGCAAGGGGGAGTGGGGAGGGCAAGGGTGGGAGGAGGCGGAGGTGGAGGAGGGCAAGGGTGGGGGCGGAGGAGACGGACGCGGGGGCAGAGGAGGGCAGAGGGTGGGCGGGGGTAGCTCAATCCGTGACCCGAAGCAAGCCGAGAGTGAACCCAGCCCAGAGTGCGGAGCGGTTGTGGGGGGCGGATGCGTG
The DNA here is from genome assembly GCF_000002595.2 of Chlamydomonas reinhardtii. Taxonomy (NCBI): domain Eukaryota; kingdom Viridiplantae; phylum Chlorophyta; class Chlorophyceae; order Chlamydomonadales; family Chlamydomonadaceae; genus Chlamydomonas; species Chlamydomonas reinhardtii. The sequence continues at coordinate 4,400,780 of NC_057019.1, forward strand.
GGAGGCGGCAGCCGGGGGGGCCAGGCCCGGGGCGGCCAGGACCGGGTGCAGCAGTCACCGCTGCGGGGTACCGACGCGACAGCGGTGGAGGAGCCCCGCACCCCAGCTGGAGCAATGCGCGCCGGCAGAGTACACAGTCGCCGCCCTGCCCTCATACACACTGCCCGCACCCACACTGCCCACATCCACACTGCCCTCACCCACACTGCCCTCATCCACACTGTCCACATCTGCGCCTGCACCCACACTGCCCGCATCCACACTGCCCGCCAACCGCGCATCTGCAACTGCGCCCACCGCATAGCTCCACACGTTGTAGTGCTGGGGCCCAAGGAACAGCGTGGTGCCGATGTAGCAGAACACGAACCTGAGGGCGGGTGCGCGCGCGTGTGTTTGTGTTTAAAAACAAACAAAACGAAGCCCGAAGTGTGTGTGTGTGTGTAGGTGCATTAGAGAACCGACAAGCGCGGTGTTTGCAAAGTACAAGGGGAAAGGGTGTGTAGGTGTGTGGGTACGGCTGGGAAGCATAGTGTCAATGACAAGCACGGCCCGGGGCGCCGCCTGGCACCAACACATGACCCCACCACACGTCAGCACATCAACACAACCACACAACCAGACGCCTGCAACCGCCAGCAACCGCCAGCGACCACCAGCAACTGCCAGCAACCGCCCACTCACAGCTCAAACAGGGCGGCCAGCACTTTGAACAGGTACTGCAGGCGGGAGGGGTGGCAGGTAGGGAGGGAGGAAGGCGGGGAAGGAGGGAGGGATCAGCAGGGCGCAGGAGGGCGCACGGCGGCGGGGTGGCAGTGTCCCTTGAGCGTCACTCTTCTCGGCTGCATCTGTTCATGCTTCCCTTGGCCACCGCCACTGCGACCTCCTCCGCCTTTCCCCCTGTGACGCTGAACTCGAGCCCTCCCCCTTCAAGTATGCATGGGTCACTCCTGGCTTCCATGGATGGCTACCTCCCACCCCCGCCCCGCCCCGGACTTGCGACTGCGGTAATTGCACCACGAGCCCCACCACCACCACCACGACCACCACGACCACAAGCCCCCGGCGCCCTACCTCGATCTTGACCTCTGCCTCGTGACTCAGGTTGGGGCGCACGTACAGATTCATGACCTGGCGGGTTGGCCGTTCATGTTGAGAGCGGAGTGGTTAAATCACAAGTGGGCGAGGGGGTGCTGGCACAGGGGTGGTGTCACTGGTGTGATGTGTGAGGTGGGTGTCAGCCGGATGGGTTTTGAGTCCGTTCGTGTCAAGTCCCGCGCCGGTCCTGAACTGAGAAGTGACCCAAGCCCAGCCCACCACCACCCGCGCACTCGCCGCCCCTGGCGCCACCCTACCCAAGCCCGCACCATACACGCCCTTCAACCACACGCATACACACACACACACACACACACACACACTCGTTTTGCGTTGCTAACACACACACACACACACACACACACACACACACACACACACACGCCCCCTCACCATGCCGTTTGTGACCACCGCCACGATGCCGCTGCAGTGCGCCACGTCGGCCACCAGGTAGGCGCCGTAGGCGAACGTGACGGCCACACCCACCTGCGCATGTGGGTTTGTGTGTGTGTGTGATGTGTGTTAGTGTGTGCACATACGTGTGGGCGTGTGTATTTGTGTGTGCATACATGTGTGTAAGCAAAGCGCAGGGCTGACGAACGGCAGCAGCAGCCTGGGCCGGCAGGCAGACAGCCTGGGCAGGCAGGCAGGCAGGCAGGCAGGCAGGCAGGCAGGCAGGCAGGCAGGCAGGCAGGGACCGCACGAGATGCAGGCAGGCGCCGAAGACGACGCGCGTGTGGAGGAGAGCGCGTGCAAGGCGGTCGGGGAGGGGGTCAGGGAAGCAGGGGTTTTGCTGAGCTGCGCGGCACCACAGGCCCACGCTGCCGTACTACCGCCCCACCGTACCGCCACGCACGTACCTCGAACACGCTGTTCCCCGCCGGCGCCAACTCCTTGCCCGTGACGGGGTCGTGCACCGCCCCCGAATAGAAGAACCGGGACCTAGGAAGGTTGTGGGGGTGGTGGAAGTGGATTTGAGGGGTGTGTGTGTGTGTGTGTTAAGAGCACAAGGAAAACGTTACGCAAAGACAGTGTATGCGATGGTGTGTGTGTGTGTGTGTCTCGGGTGCGAGTGGAGCACACGCACACCTACACACACGTACCCATTCTGACAAGCGCAACCTCTCTCGCTCAGTCACCTGAAAATGAGTGAGGCCAGGAAGCCCACCGCCAGGCCGATGGCGACCGAGGCGGCGAAGATGCCAATGAAAAGACCAATGCCTGTGTACCGTACGCGTGTAGAGCAGCACCAAACAGTACATTGTTGGTGTGTATGTGTGTGCGCGTGCACGGGTGTGCTGAACCTGACTACCTGTACGTGAGCTTGTATGTGTGCCTATGTGTGCATGTCAAGTGTTCGTTTTCTCCCCCACGCCACACCCAGACACCCACACTCCATCTGGGCGGGCTTTGTTTTGTTGGTTTTACACACACACACACACACACACACACACACACACACACACACACACACACACACACACACACACACACACACACACACACACACACACACACACACGTCCCCCGCACCCGCCATGACGTTGGGCCCGGTCACGGCCTTGCCCTCCAGGAACTTGGTGATCACCTGGAACAGCACCAGCCCCACAGCGTCTGTGTGCGTGTGTGTGGAGCGGCGTGGAGGGGTGTGGCGGGCAGTGGGTGTGTGTGGGTGTGTGTCGAGGCGCGTGGAGGGATGCAGGCAGGCGGCCACCAAGGTTGCGAGCGGCGGGGCCAGGGCATGTGGGAAGGGCGGCCGGCACAGCAGCCTCATGACACGAACACAAATATACGGTATACACACGCCATGCTTAAAAAACACACGCACCGTTCAGCACCGACTCCCCGAACACGTTGATGTACAGGTCGGGCTGCGCGCCAAGCCGCTGGAACACAGCCAGCACCGTCACCTGCGTGCGGCGGGGGCGGCAGGGAGCGAGGCCACCAGTGGCGCAGAGGTGCAGAGGCACAGCGGCACGGAGGCAGGAGGGGCAAGGGGAGGGGAGACGAGGGCAGTGGCAGCAGGGCAGCAGTGGGAGACACATGAGTGGGTGGGCCGGCGTGGCGGCTGAAGCGCCGCAGCTGCAGCAGCGGTGGCGCTGCCCGTTGCCACCGCGCTCCTCTTGGGCGCTGCGTCACCCATCCACGCCCCGCACCCTACCCAGCCTACCCACCCAGCCCACCCTGACCCACCGGGTCAGTGGCGCTGATGAGCGCGCCAAAGGTCAGGTTCTCCAGCAGCGTCATCTGGTAGCACCAGCCCTGTCGCCCGAAGCCCCACCTGCACTCGCCATCGGTCACGACGCGGGACCACGGCAAACAAACAAACACGCGGAGCAAACCGTCAGGCGCCAGCAACAGCCGAGAGGCCGTCCCAGCCTCCGAAAGTGGAAACGTTTCCGTGACGCGAGTGGCAGCTCAACAAACACGCTATGCCCTCGTACGCGCGTTACCCTGTGTTCGCACCCGCACCACCCACACCAGCCACCTCCGCAACGCCCGTACATGCATACACACGCAGTTTCAAGCCTTCCCCTTGTGCTTTCCCAGATAGGCATACACACACGCACACGCTGCTGCCCCCCGCACACCCACATGATGAGTCCCACCACGAAGGTGGAGATGGTGGTGCCAAGAAAGGCGTAAGAGCACACACTGCCCACGTTGCGTAGGAAGCTGCAAGGGGAGGAGGGGGCACATTCGTGAGTAGTTAGTTCATCAGAAGTGGTGGACTTGGGAAGGAGGGGAGGGGAGGGCTATGTGCCCGAGCCACACAAGTCCCAAGAGTCCCGGGAGGGAGGGGTGAGGGGAGGGGTGGGGCCAGGAAGGACCGGGGAGGGTCAGGAGCGGCGTGCGTTGGCAGGCATGCCACGCGCTCACAAACACACGGTAAAGGCTCATGGTGACGTGGCTGCGCCACTGCCCCCACCCGCAGGTGATTGGTGCGCGCCTCGAGACCCTAGTACATCCGGCCGGGCAGCCGAACGGCCGGGCAGCCAAACTGCCAGCTCACTGTCGCCCTCACACACGCCCAACAGCAGCAGAGGTCATCCCGCCCTCAACTCCGCATCCCCGCTTCTGCCAACACCAGCACTGCCGCCGCCACCACCACCGCCATCGCCACCACGTGACCGCACACCCACTCCCCGCCCTCTCCGCACTCCCTCCCCCAATCCGCCGCCGCCGCCACTCACACTTTGGCGTCCAGGCCGTACCCGGCGTCGAACATGATCGTGGGCAGCAGCACGTAGAAGAATATGTCGCCCTGCATGCAGGCCGGTTGGCAACAGCATAAGCCCTTGCAGCTGCTGCAGCAGCGGCGGCGGCGGCGACGACTGTAGCAGCTGCAGCACATCAACGGGCTGACGAATCGTCTCTCGCGGCACTGCTGCCCGCCCTCGCGCCTGCAGCGCCAGCAGCCCCGAATACCGCCCATACCACCCCTACCTCCCTCAACCCACCCTTCCCTCCTCAACCCGAGCGTAGCAGGTGAGAAATGCCGGGGTGCAAGCGCCGGGCCACCACACGCCGCACTGCCACGCCGCCTCTCGCCCCGCAAACCCCCTGTGCTCCGCTCGTTTTAGCTTGGTTTGGTTTAGTTTGGGCTGGTGCTTGCAACCCCCCACCCCTGGTGGGGACTACTGTCGAGTGCCACTCCCTTGTGCTAGCATAGGCCACGCTCTCCTCCTCGCTCTTTTGGATTGGGTTCAGTTTAGTTTGGGCTGGTATCTACAAACCCCCTCCTCCACCTGACCCCCTCCCCCTTTCCCCCCCGCTCTCACCCTGAACTCCACCGCGTGTGCCACGGTGTGCTCCACGCCCCCCGCCTTCATGATCAGCCCCACCACCAGGCCAAGCAGCAGCGCCGCGCCCGCCTCTCCCATCCACCTGGTTGGCCGGGGAGGAGGAGTGGGACACGGTGAGGCGGAAGGCGGGGTACGGAACGCAAGGTTAGGACGCTGCGACTGCCTTGCAGTGTGTTAAAGAGCACAAGGAAAACACCGCGCAAGTGTGTGTGTGTGTGTGTGTGTGTGTGTGTGTGTGTGTGTGTGTGTGTGTGTGTGTGTGTGTGTGTGTGTGTGTGTGTGTGTGTGTCTGTACGTGTTCGCGCGTCCGCGCATGTGCGCCACGCCGCCGGCTGTCAGCCGGCCTTGAAAAGCCCCTCCCCCGCGCGGGTACGGCACTTGCCGTACCTCCCTGCCCAATCTCCCATGGTGAGGGTAGGCCCGCCTCCGCCGCGGCCCGCCCCGGCCTGCCACGCCACGCCCTGTCACGCCACGCAACACGCCCCAGCTCACTTGAACCGGATCCTCTCCAGCGCACGACCGGCCACAAAGGAAACGATGAGGATACTCAGCTGTGAGCCGATGGAAGTGAGGGGAAGCACAGGGTGGAAGCGTGTTACCCGTGCGAGGCGCGTCACATACAGTCCATGTGGAAAAGCGGGTACAGCAAGGCCGGAGTGCGGCCACACACCGCCCCAGTCAAACATGTGCGCATGCAGCATCACGCGTCGTGTATGTCCCCCCCAGCAGCATGGGTCTGTGCAGCTAGCGGCGACTGCCGAGGCCTGGCCCCGGGTGGCCCTGGATGGCAAGTGCAAGGGGAGACCTGGTGGGGAGACCTGCACAAACGGCAAGACGGCCGCAGGAAGCGAAAGGGCGCGCAGGACCGGCCGACTGCGGCCGCTCACCTCGATGAGAAGGACTTCCGAAAGCGATAGGTCCTTGCCTATGAAATGTGCAGAGTAGCACAGACGCGCGGTGTAGTTCGAGCACCTCGAAACTCGACGCACATTCTAGGGTTCGATGCGCCTGGTGGCGCCCTGTCGGTGCGCAAGCTGTGAGCATTTAGTTAAATTACCTCCACTCTCCGGCGGTGCTGCCTCCGGCGGTGGTGCCTCCAGCTGCGCCATTCTGTTTTCTGGTCGTCGCCACGCTTAAAGCCAACTGCAAGCTGTATTAGTTACTATAATGAAAGTATCAACAACTGCAGTTTCCTGACATATTGCTGGCGTCTGGCAGGCAGTCGATACAAAGAGCATAAACGCCACTTCCGCGGCAGGGTGCTGAAGTGCAATACGAATGCGAGAGTGTTATCTGCAGGCGAGAGTTGTATTGAAAAGTGAAAGGCAAAGTTATTCGGGAGGCGGCCACGTGCAGAGAATCTGGGCTGTCCCCATTCCAGCCCGTCGCCCAGTTCCAGCCGCTCCCCGCCTCCCCGCCGCCGCGACGCCGCTCCCCACCCCGATGCTCGCTCTGCGCAGCTGCGCTGCAGGCTGCCAGTGCATCATTACAGTTACTGAATCATCATCAATACTCGTGCCAGTGCCAGACCGCTCGAGTGTCGTCCCAGCATACGCGGATCTGCAGTCTTCATGGCTCCGACTGGGCACACGCGACACTCTAGCCTTGAATCTAGCAAAATTACAAGCAGCCCAGCGCTACTGCTTCCCGTTTATAGTGACACAACTGCTGCTGCAGCATGCTGTGCGATCATTAACGGCACGATAATCAAATGAGCCACGCGTACCACGCACGCGCGACCGCACGCAAACACACGCGCTCAGCTAGTTCAGCGCACGCGGTCCACACACGTTAAAAGGGACCCAATGACGAGACACCATAAAATATGTGTCGTACAGTTCGTAGGAGAGGCTAGTACGGTACATTTGGTATCATCAGTAACGCAGTCCTGCGCCAAACCCACTGATAAACCCAGTAGACGCGCACTGCAACCACGCGCACGCACACCCACACCCAGGGGTCGTATCTTGTTTTGGGGGTAATGTCTAGCTCCAGACAAAAACGGCCGGGTGGCCGCCGTCTTTTGTCTGGGCACATGGCGGTTTGGGGCTTCTCCATAGGAATTCGGACAAAACCCGCCCCAAACCCGGGCCAACAAAGTCTCGCCCCAGACATTAGCCCCCGGGAGGAATGTCTAGGAAACGGCCAAAATGGCCAATTAATGTCTGGAGACATTAAGATAGGAGCCCTGCCCACACCCACACAACCACACAGGCACACGATACGATACACTGCCTTGGGCCCTTTAACACACAAGCACACACAGATTTCCCTTTACGCACACGTGCACAAACACGCAAGGGAGGGTCGCGCTGCTGGTCACCCTCCTTGAGCTCTCCTAACACCCGCACACCCGCCATGGCCCTGCAACCACGTGGCCTCACCAGACCCTAAAATCCGCCGCTTCAAAAGTTCAAAGACAAAAGCAAAGACCTGCACATCCATGCATGCACGCTACTGAGGGTCCGAGTGATGGTCCGGTTGTTATCTCCATACCTAGTTACACACGCATCTCCCCATTGCCAGCCTGGCAGGGCGCGGTATCCGGCTCGCCATGCGCCAACAGACAAATGACTACCTACCAGAGCCAAACTCGCCGCAACTCCCCTGAACTCCCATCAAGTGCCCGCCGAGTGTAGAGCAGCGGACCCGCCCTGCCGCGCGCGCAAGACACCAACGCACCAAATACACATATACATGGGATTGAAGGTTTTGTGGGACCCAGCACCTGACGCGCAGAGGCCCTCATTCATCTCTAACCTCAAACCTCAAAGGGAATTGATCAATACGTCTTTAGGCGTAGGTTGCGCCTACAGTCTTATTGCAGTTGCAATCTTGATGATGGCGCAACCCACTAGGGCAGGTGTTTGGGGAGCTTTAGGCCGGCACGGCAACCGCAGTAACAGCTGCATCAGCGGTGGGGCAGCGGTGGGCCGTCGCCTCAGGAACCCACCCCCATGCTGTCAACGCCCGAGCCGGCTGAAAACGCAGGCTCCTGCTTCCAGGCTACCTGCTGTTGCTGCTGCTGCTCTTGTTGCTGCTGTTGCTGCCACGCCTGTTGCAAGTCCTGCTGCTGCTGATGATGCTGCTGCGTGGGTGATGTGGACATGGGCACAGCCAACCCGCCCATGCCGCCAGCAGCACCACCCCCTTGCTGCATATCTGCCGCAGCCGCCGCAGCGGCAGCGGCAGCGGCGCCGTCATCGCCCCCACCGGCCCCGCCGTGGGGCCCCGCGCCCGCTTGCAGGTGTTGATGTTGCTGTTGATGTTGCTGGTGCTGCTGGTGGTGCTGTTGCTGGTGCGGTGGAAGCGACCCGGCACTGCCGGGGCCGCCATCCATGCTGCCGGCGCCGCCTCTTCCACCGCCTCCGCCGCCGCCGCCGATCGCGGACCGCTGCAACGTCTCCACCAGCCCTTCCAGCTTCCACACCCGCTCCAGCAGCATCTGCGGCGCAGCAGCACACAAACCGACATGCGACATGAACAACAAACACGTGACACACAACACAGGCACGCGCTCGCACACACACACACACACACACACACACACGAGCGCGCATGCGCGGGCTTCGTTTGTTGTTTGTACAACACACATGCGTATGCTCAACGTCGACCCCTTCCTCTTGTGCTCCCCTGACACACAGGCGCACACACACAGACACACACGCAGCGCCACGCACCCGGTTATGCTGCTCCACCATCTTCTTCTCCCGCGTGAGGCCCTCGATGACGCGCGCCTGCTCCTCCGTCTTGGCCTGGAGCGTGGCCAGCGCGCCCTGAAGCAGTAGCAGTAGCAGTGGCACGTAAGCAGTAGCACAGGCAGGTGAGCAGGCGAGGCAGGTGCAGGCAGGAGCAGGCAGTAGCACTTGGGCGGGCAGGCGACGCAAATATACGATGAGTGGCGCGGGCCAGCGGGGCAAAACGTGTGTGTACGTGGGGCGTTGAAAACGTGGTTCGAAAAGAGGTACAGGATGCACTGGGGAGGGGGTTGATACAGAGGACAGGGAAGCACACGCCAAGCAACACACAACTCACCCGCTGCCGCTCCCGGTAGCGCCGCTGGGCCTCCCGGTTCTTGTCCCTGGTGACCTGTTGGCTGTGTGGGTGGTGCAGGTGGTGCAGGCGGCTGCTGCTGCGCTCGCCACCGATGCCATCACTGCAAACGCAACGTGCACAGAAAAACACGAGATTGTGGGGGTAGTGGGGGCGGGCTAGTCAACGGGGGCCCGAGACGTGCGTGGCGTTCCATGCCGTGCCGTACCCGGGTGTAGCGTCGTGACCCAGCACAATCGTGAAGGCCATCGTGTCGTTGCCATACTGCGCCCCTGGACGCCCGCAACCAACACCCCCACCTGTTGCTTCCGTCGCCGCCCGTGCCGCCGCCACTGTTGTAGTAGCCGGCGTTGAGCGGGTGGTAGGCCTGCTGCAGCTCCAGCGGCAGCAGCGCAGACGACATCCCCAGTGGCTGCAGCTGCTGCTGCTGCTGCTGCTGCTGCTGTTGCTGCTGCTGGAAATGCTGCTGTTGCTGCTGCATGAAGGCGGGCAGCGGCGGCAGCTGCCCGCTGGCCATGGGCAGCAAGGACCCGCCGCCGGCCAGGCCACCTCCACCTGGCGGCGGCGCCCCCGGCACGGCGGCGAGGCCGCTGCTGCTAGTGGCGGTGCGCAGCAGCTGCGACAGCATGGGGCCCTGCATGGGACGTACATGCGTACGTGTTGGCAGCGGGAGAGAGAAACTGGGTTGGGGATGCAAGGGGCCGGGCCGTCAGGCAACGCCAGTGCCTGAGCAGTGCGGGCGTCGCCATTCCAACATGCAGGGCCGCGTGCCTGCCCACGATGCCCGTCCTAGTGTAGGTCGGCGGAGCCGAGCCGCGCCGCTTGTATGCAGGATAACAAAACAACCGGCCTTCTCCTCCTCCTTCTCCTCCTCCTCCTGGCTACGTTCCGCCGCACGCCGCACCCGCGCGCTGCAAACGAGCCCCTCAGTCATCACTGCCCGGACGACTCGCCCCGCCCGCACCTCTGCCGACTGGTACAGCTGTGACGACAGCTGCGGCGACAGCTGTGGCGAGTACGACACCGGCGTGCCTGCACCCAGGGCCCCGAAGGACCCCACGTTCGGACCCGCGCTCGCCGCCGCCAAGGCCGCCGCCGCCGTGGCAATGGCGGCGCCGCCGGCGCCTGTCGAGTTGCCTTCGTGCAAAGACAGCTGCCCCGCGAGCGCACTCGAGCTCGGACTCAAGCCTCCCTGCGGCAGTTAAGAAACCAAGTAAGCGCACGGTGCGGGGCCAAAGGAGTTAGCGGCGACGCATGCAAGCAATGCAAACGTGCGCAGGTTGGCACGGCCGCTGCCGCGCGGTTGCGTTACCCAATCAAAGCGCACGCCGCGGCGCCAAGAGTCGAAAAGACATTCGTACGGCACCTTCCGAGCAGAGCGGCCGCAACAGTGCACAGTGGCTGGACGTACCCGCGGCGATGCTAACGGCGTGCCGTTGAAGCCTGAGTACTCCGATGTGTAGCTAGTCCGCTTCTTGGGCACCGGCTGAGCCGCACTGTAGCCGCCGCCACCGCCACCACCGCCGCCACCGCCACCACCACCACCACCACCACCACCACCACCGCCGCCGCCGCCAGCACCCATGCCGTGCGCGTCGTGGTCGGGCGGGTGCGGGTGCTTGTGCGACGTCAGCGGCGGCGACGTCGGCGGCAAGAGTGGCAGCGGCGGCGGCGGCGACATGGCGCCCATGTTACTCGGCTGTTGCTGCTGCTGCTGTTGCTGCTGTTGCTGCTGCCACCCGCTATATGCGGCAGGCTGTAGCAGCCCCGCCGTGCCGCTGCTGCTGCCGCCCGATGCCGCTGCCGAGGCCGGCACGGGCCCTGGCGCCATAGGGTCCATCACCATCACACGCACCGCGAGCTCGGAGGCAGCAGCAGCAGTAGCAGTAGTCGCCGCGGCTGTAGCAGATAGCGCGCCTGCTACCAGGAATGGGCTGGTCCCGGGAGCCGGCTCCGTCGACAGACTGGCGGAGCTTCCGGCCAGCTTCTGCGTCGCCCCGGCGCTGGTGGCGGTGGTGGTGGCGGCGCCGCCTCCAGAGTTGGTTGCTGCGGCCCCGGCCAGCGTGGACATCGGCAGGTGCCGCTGCAGCTGCGCCTGCTGCGTCGCCAGCTGCTGCTGCAGCTGCAGCTGCTGCGCCTGCACCTGGGCCTGCAGGGCCTGCAGCTGCTGCATCTGCGCCTGCATCTGGGCAGGAAGCGACAGCGACAGTGTGGAGGCTCTGCTGCCGCCGCCACCGCCCCCGGGCGGCAGCGACGGCGCCAGGCTGCTGGAGTTGGAGCCGCCGCCGCCGCCGGCAGCCGCGCTGCCGCTGCTCCCAACCGCGTCTCCGCCTGCGCCTCCAGCTCCGGTGCCGGCGGTGCTGGTGCGGCCGGGAGGTAGCCCCGGGGATGCTGCGGCTGCAGCTGCCGAGGCGGACGTCGTTCCTGTCGTGTCCATGGGTGTGCACGCCGCCGCAGGCGAGGGCGCCGGCGGCGGCGGCGACGGCGCGGCGAGGCCGCTGTAGGAGGCCCGCGTGCCCATCGCGTCTGAGGCCCGTGATAACAGCCCCTGAACGGACCATGGGAAACCCTGCTGCAGGCTTCCTTGCGGCGGTGGCTGTAGCTGCTGTTGGGGGCCACCGGGTCCTACTCCCATTGCTTGCCCTCCGCCTGTTGCTGATGCATGCGCCGACACCGCCACCGGCACCATCCCGCTAAAATGCGCCTGCATCTGCGCCTGCTGCATGTTAAGCTGCTGCAGCTGCTGCAGCTGTTGCTGCTGTTGTTGTTGCTGCTGTGCGCGTTGCGCGAATGCGCCACCGCTGCCAATGACAGAGCTCGGCTGTTGTTGTTGCTGCTGCTGCTGCTGCTGCTGCTGCTGCTGCTGCATCGGCTGCTGCGGATACTGCGAGAAAGACAGGTTGTTGCCGCTGCCGTCTATGCAGAAGCCGCCAAATGCAGGTTGCATCAGTCCATGCATGGAGCCAGCCGGTGAAACCGTGACGGGGCCAAGGGAGGACCGGAGCAGGATCGGTGGGGAGCTGCCCAGGAGCATGGCAGCACCCCCCGAGTCCAGGGAAAGGTCCCCATTTCCCAAGTCATCTCCGGCATCGAGCGCGGCCTCGATGAACTCTGCGAGGGGGTGCAAAAACAAACCAGGGTTTCACGAAAGGCCGGTCGGCACGAGATGTCGACAAGGCAGCGCCTAAGCAGCGAGGTGGCACACGCCCCTGTACGAGGGCTGTTGTCATTTGACTGAGCTTTTTCAATTGTGCTCAGACCCAAACGCGGCCTGCGTTGCTTGGGCCTCGGCGTGGAACCAGCGCTTGGGTCGTGGACCCCATCCTGATCGATGTCGCATATCCTGGGGCGGCAAAGTCGCCGCTCACCAGAGAAAGACGCCTTGGCGAACATATGTCCACGCAAAAGCAACTCGCTCGCCCGCTTATAGTCAACGCGCCCACGCGTAGGGAGCCATTCCAGGAAGGCTTCGTTCACAGGCAGCTATATTTTCGTTTTAATATAGGAGCTAGACTTCCAATTCAAGTATAGTAAGCGTTGCAAGACTAGTCACCTCCAGCTTGCCTCTTCTCTCACTTCCGGTTGTGTGCCCAGCAGAATTTCAACTCCCGCCAGCTTTATACATATAAAACTCCTGAGGTTGTATCAAGTGTCGTGTTGTGCATACGAAGCGCATCTTTTTAGGCATCTCCTAACGTCCTTTCCGGATCCAACGGTTTCCCGGGGATGTTTTAGCGTGGCTTTTGTTTTTGGGGACTGCAGAGGGATCAGTACTTCGTTTGATGAGATCCAAGCTCATTGGGTGCTGCTGGAGGCACAGGCACGGGAGGGGGGCACGCGGCGGCGTAAAGCGGAGAGGGCGGGTCCGGGGTGAGCAACACGCGACGGCCACGTTGAAGTTGATGGTGCAGGGGCGATACTAGCCCTGGCATGATGATTAATGCATGATTATAGGTCCACAGGAAAGCGGTCTTACAAAACCTCCACGTCCACCGCACCGCACTGTATGACCGCACCGCGCACCTCCTCGGCTCTACCCCCATACAGCCCCAGCAAGTGAACACCTAGTCCTCGTGCGGCCCCTTCAATCGGCCTCCATCTGCCCCCGCCGCCGCCTCCCCGACCGCCGCCTCTGGCTCCGCCGCCTCCCCCCATTCCGCCGTCCACGCTGGCCGCGGCAAGGTGATGCGATCCGTGTGCCACCCCGCCGCCACCAGCGCTGCCAAGAAGCCGCCGTACCGCGCCGCCATCCACTCGTCCGCCGTCGCCTCGGCCGCTGCAGCCGCCGATCCCGCCACCACCATCTGCTGCTTCTGCTGCTCCAGCTGCTTCTGCTGCCGCAGTGACAGCTGGTGTGCCAGGCAATGCGCGTGCACAAACGCCCGCAGCAGCCCATCCCTGGACCCGGCATCAGCGCCCCCGGCCGTGGCGGCTGTAACAGTGTCGGCTGCTGCTGCTGCCGCGGCCGCCGTTGCCCGCCGGTGCAACACCACGTGGACGTGCATCCTGCCGCCACCGCCGCCACCAGGGGAGCCGCCGCCACCGGAGGACGCGAGCAGCAGCAGGTAGGGGCGGCGGCTGGCGCGCACCAGCGCCCGGCGCAGCCGCTGCTCCCCTGCGTCACCCCGCCCTCCAGCGCCGCTGGTGCCGCTGCCGCTGCGGCTGCCGCTGCCGCTGCCGCTGGTGCCGCTGGGGCTGGTGCCGCTGGGGCTGATGCCGCTGGGGCTGGAGGCGGCAGCCGCGGCGGCGGCCAATCGGCAGCCAAAGTGCAGCTGCACTGTCTGCCGGCGGGCCGCGCCTGCAGCGGGGAGCCACACAGCGCCCACGAGCGCACGTGCGTGTGCATCGGTGCGGATGCGCGCGTAAGCGGATGCCGGACACAAAGGGAAACGAGAGAGTATATGTGTGTGTGTCAGTGTGTGTTTGTTGAACAACGAAACGGAAAGAGACCCGCCCCATCGCCGGAGTTACTGACGGATATCTAGATTGTGTGTGTATATGTGTTAGAAGGGTCATGACGTGTCACCCGCCAAAATGGCTGCGCCGCACCTGACGCCCAGTCCCACAGCCGTCGGAAGGGCGGCGGCGTGAGGTCCTCCCGAGCCGCCACCTGCAGCGGGCTCAACACGCCGCCGCCGTCCTGGCCTCGCAGGTACCTGCAAGCGCCCAGCGTGGGGGGGGGCGGCCGCCGTGGCGTCACTCCTGCCCAGCTGCTGAAAAGCCGCGCCGCCCCACCCCCACATCGTACACGGGGTGGAAGACAGGCCCCCTCTCACCGCCCCCATAACTTGTCCAGTCCTGCGCCTCCATGTCTTTGACTCCCTATTGACAAATCGGGAGTTGGGGCTCAAAACACACACCCCACCGCCCCACCGCACGCGCCACCCGCTCCACCTCCACCGCCCCCAGCGCCCCAACCGCCCCCACCGCTCCACCCGCTCCATCTCCAAACCCCACCGCCCCAACCGCCCCAACCGCCCCAACCACTCCCACCCTCCCAAACCGGTCTTCCCACCGTGTGACCAGCAGCTCCAGTCGCGGCTGGTTGAGCGACCGCAGCACCAGGCTCCGCATGGCCCGCACGTTGGCCCACACGTGCAGCGCCGTCAGCACACCGAACACCAGCCACGCCGCCAGCACAGCCCACACCGCGCCGCCGCGGCTACTGCCGCTGCTACTGCCGCTGTCGCGGGTGCTACTGCCGCCGGGTCCGGCTGGGTCGTGGGCGTGTGGGTCGGTTGCCAGGAGGCGGGTCACGGCCATACCCAGAACCATGCCGATGATGGTGGTGGCGGTCTCCTGGCGGTGACGACGGTGAGAGGCGGCGGTCCGGTGTGTGTGAGGGAGGGTCAGAAGAAGCGGAATCAGGAGCAGCCGGGCTCAGCGAACAGCGGCAGCGGTGATGAGCCGCCGCCACTGCACATGCCTCGACCTGCACGTGCGCAAGCTGCGCTGCGGCGGCCCTTGTGCCTCCAGGCCTCCCCCGAGCACATTCCTCCCATGCCCATGGCCCCCAACACACACACACACACACACACACACACACACACACACACACACACACACACACACACACACACACACACACACACACACACACCTGCGACTGCTCCTTGGCGGACACGTCCGCCGCGTTGCCGCGCCGGGCAAAGTGCTGCGTTAGCGCCGCCCGTGTGGCGCCGCCAGCAACACCTGCGCCGCACCGGTGCACAACAGCAGCCGGCACCGCACCGTGTTTGTGTGTGTTCGTGGGAGGGGGCAGCTGCATTCATGATTGGCTACTGGAATGGTAGGCGGTAGGCAGTCGGGGGGGGGGGTTACATTCATGATTAGTTAAGGAAGTGGTAGACGGTAGACCATCTTGCGGAACATGAAGCGTTACCGACGATGTCGACCAGCTCCTGGCTCCAGCTCGAGCTCCAGCTCCAGCTCCAGCGCGTAGACCCTCCGAAGTAGTGTTCCCGTTTGATATAAAGCTGCTGCATAGCCTGACACGACCTAAGTTCGCGGCGGCACGGCGACACTACTACGCGCGACTAGTCGCGATCTACGGACGCTCGCTGCCCTAATAGCTTTCCTACATACCCCGGCGTGTACTCACCTGCGGCGTGGCATTGGAACCCACGCCGCGTGACGTCCAGACATCCATGCATAGCAAGAAACGGGAGGGCGAGGTGAGAGGCAAAAGGCAAAAGCAAAGGAACATAAATGCTATGGCCGCCGCGACGGGAATGGACGCGCGCAAACGCTAAGTAGGCCACGGAATCGGACCCATGCTGGCATGGGGAGGGGGACTAGGGGCTGCGTGGCGGGGCTCCGGGGGGACGTGTGCGACACAACAGACGGGATGAGCTACTGGGTGGTGCGTGTCAAGCTCACACGGGCACGTGTGCGTTGGCTTGAAGAGCACGAGGAAGTATAAGCGCAAAGACTGTGCATGTGATGCAGAAACGCGACGGATATTACGTGATTGTGTGTGTGTGTGTGTGTGCGTGTGTGTGTGTGTGTGTGTGTGTGTGTGTGTGTGTGTGTGTGGTGTGTTTTGTGTGCGTGTGCCAAGTCTCACACGTACGCGTGTGTGCGGAAGGGGTCACGTGCGGGTGCGACGCGCGCGTGCTCCAGTTGGCACCGCTACACGCACCGGGAAACCCCCCACACAGCACCCATTCGCGCGCACACACACACACACACACACACACACACACACACACCT